>NW_017802935.1:2239139-2303846 GCF_001625305.1 Branchiostoma belcheri
TGGATGGATGAATGGATGGATGGAGGATTGTACAGACGTACAGTTCGATGGATGGATGGATGGATGGACGGATGGATCGATGGATGGATGAATAGATGGATGGATGGATGGTTGAATGAATGGAAGGATGGATGAATTGGTGTAATGGCTACATAGATAGATGAATAGATAGGTAGATTGATTGATTGATTAACTGATTGATCAACTGATTGATTAATTGATTGATTTATCTACAAAGAGACGAGTTTGGTTATTTTGTTGCAGAGTTGGAGCTGGTCTCCACCGACTCGTCCTTCTGCAGCCTGCAGTGTGGGGAGGGGGGTGTGTGTGAGCTGGGAGAGAAGTTCCCGGGTGTGGTGATAGCGGAGTGCGTGTGTCAGGAGAACTACTGCTACGCCGGCACGTGTCAAGTCATCGTGGACCAGGGGCCTAGATGCAGGTCAGTACAGCTTCTTCAACTCTAGATTTCTGTCTACCATTTTCCCCATCAATACAAGCTAGATAAACAATATTTTCAAACCAGGATCTAACACACATTACAGCAACCAAAGGTCTGGCCTACCTGCAAACTTACAAAAAATGTATCCACAAGACAACTTTTTAAGAAGTTTTAAAAACGGCCCTGCCCCTGGGCTCAAAATTAATGCCCTACTAGTATTATATCACAAGGCATAAGGATGACAATCATACCATGTTCAAAGCAACACATAGCACAACTGCAATATGAAAGGAAGTCGATAGGAGGCCCATTACTAGTCTTACTTGTACTAGACGACCCCACGTAACTAGATGATGGGAAAAAAAACAGTTACTGTAATGACCCCTTGTTACATTGCTCACTGCCGGTTAACCCACCATGCTAACACCTGTTGTTCCAGTTGCCCGGCAGACACGCTGTCCTGGTACCGGGGTGACCGGTGTGAGGTCTCCCTGACCCAGGCTCAGGTGATCGGGTTTGCTGTGGGCTGTACCGCCGCTGTGTTAGTACTCATCATCCTGCTGGTAGTGTGCATGGCCAAACGGGCCAGGAACATGCTACGGGCACAGAAAGCCAGGCGGTAGGTCTTCTGTACATCAGTCTGCTGAATTGCCATTTAAAATAGTGTACTTTTCTTAAACTGTTACAGATTATAGTTTGTTACATCTCTCTCTAAGAACATGCCATGTTCCCTTTGTAAATTGGTATAACATATATAACCTCTTGTTTATTTTGCTTATTTGTCATGAGAATACTGTTGATATCTTTTCAGGTATAGATACGACATGGGCGGCTTTGTACTGGGAAATGGCTACAATTTACGACAGGTAAACAAAATTTGTACAACCTCCTGTTAAGATTAGGCAGTGGGATTTTCAACTGTTCTTCTTATCGTTGGAATTATATATGTAGTTGCTTCAAATAAACAGAATCGTAAACTTTAAGGTAGATATAAGCCATTATGTGGTCTTGTTGCCCCCTCCCCCAGCTGGCAGACACCGGGTTTTTCTCCCGGACGGGTCGGTACACCCTCCCGCACACAGACAGCACGGTGTCCAGTCGGCTCTACACCTGGAACCCTACTGTCAAGAACATACCTGGCGGAGATGTAAGGATACCTTGAGTATTCGTGAGGACCGGTCGATAGCTATGTACTGTAGAATATTGTTGGATGATGAAATATTTGCCTATTCACCCCTATGCTGTGCTTCTTACTTCTTAATCCCATGACCGATACAAATTTGGTACCAAATATACCTTGGCATGTTGAATGTTAATGATGCTTCTACCATAGAAAAACAGAAGCAAAGCAATGCAATTCATTCCCACAGATTAACCCCTTGTTTTCTAACCTAACTCAATTTTGTTTCCATGTGTTCCAGATAAAAATCCCGCGTGCACATGCAGCTGGAAAGGTCTTCCCGAAACAAGAGCAGATATACGCGCAGGTACCTTCTATCACAAATTATGATCTTGTCAATTATGTAACTTGTCTTTTTGTTATTCAATGATGTAAAAATTGTAATAGTGATGTAGAAAAGATCAACATATTTCTTTTCTTTACAGACCATTGAGATGCGGTTCTGAGGTGTCTGCTATTACGAATAACTACATCACAGAACCAACAGCGCACTGGCTGATCATAGCTCAAATGTTATTTTTATATTATGTAAACCTGAATTGTCCTTGTTATATCAGGAAAGATAAAGTATATAGTTTATGAAAGTATATCAGATATAACTTTTCAGATATGTATATATCGCTTATTTGTTATTGCTCGACTGGCCTTGTATTATGAATGTTTAGTGGCAATTGCCTCTAGCTACATATAAGCATGTGCCACTGTAAGTTATCTGTGTACCACTACCAAAAGATTATTCCTAAACTTCTGAAGATTCTTAAATATTTAGATTAAAATCTATACTCAATACTCCCATCCAAAATTGTTGTAGTATTATGATTGGTACATGTATAATGTATAGTACCGTTAGGCTAACCGAGAAATATTATTTTATAATATAATATAAGAAATACCTTTACAGATGTTTTTCTTGTGCTTACTTTCAAATACGTTTCTTTTTTCTCAATAAAATTTTTATCAATGACCACAGTGCCTCATGGTATTTTGTACTGCTAACCCAATTTAAATTTACAGGATCAAGTAAAGTTTATAATATCAAATTCCATAGGTATATATATGTACATAGGCATTTGACTATGTACATTTCTACATAAGAACTGTGGTAAAATATGTACAAGACTCCAAGAGTGTCTTTTGTTCAACCATCCAAAGATGTTTTTTGACAGCTGACTATACGACTTTACTTTAAGTGGTGGATATTTCTTTTTGTTTCCACACACAAAAACCTTATCTCATCCCAGACTGAGAATGGACGCGTTAAAAGTCACTGGCATCCTCGCCCCAGACTTTTTGGCGACGTCTCAGGAGCAAAACCTTTGATTATATTATGGTGTTTGAGTAGAATACCAAAGACCGTTGCTTTCTGGACAATACAGTAGCAGTTATATAAATAATTACATATGCATATTTTCAACTAAAAATAAACTTAAATACACTATCATTCATTCTGTTCTTCTTCGATCACCGTCGACGGCCGTTTGGTCTCGTCTGTGGTGGAAAATGCAGCGCGGCTGGGGCGGAATGTTGACCTTTCGGTCATTGAACCATGTTCACCATTCGTGGACTGGTTTGCACCGGCTGATCCTGTCTCCATCCCTGGAATCTGTGGACATGATGTATAAAATATTAGGTAGTACATACGTCAGTCATGTACACGTCTTACCTGTTTCTTCAATGACAGAAAGCTACTCTAGCTTCGTTTGTCTTGAAAAGGGGTTAAAGGAAGGAAAGGGTCATTTGATTTCTGTCTTTTATGGAGCATGGAAAGTGGAAACATTACCATGAAGTTGCTCCCATCAAACTCGATCCTGCTGAGCCGGACGGAGGGACCGAGGCCGGTGGACGGGCGCCCGTACGTGACGTTATCCATCCACAGGTCGGGAGAGGAGGCTCTGAGGGGGAGAACAAACAGCAGTACCCGTCAGACATCTTCCTCATTTTTATTTCAGTGAAGAGTACAGTCATGTAATCTCTGTGTATATTGTGAGCGCACTTTTAGATACTAGTACCCGTCTGTTCTTTGCGTTTTTGGACAAACGTCCTGCCTGGCCGTAGACTCTACCCTCCTTGGCTATGGGAGTATGTCAGAAGATCTCAAAACATCCAGATTAAATGCACAGCCGGAGACACCAGTATGGTAGCGGACAATTTTTAATTGTAATCTCTTGTAAAAGGGAACACGGGAAAAGACGTCTAACTTACACATGTGATGCCATGTTTTCCTGTCGTTGTTTTCTTCTCCACAAGACGATAGGCAGACAGATGAAAAGCAGGAGAGCGCACCCGCCTGCAACGCCGATGCCGACCATTGCTCCTGTCGAAAGGCCTCCTGTGTACGTATGATGGCAAACGATATTTTTACGGCAAATCAAATAACAACTTGGAATTGATATCGAATGTTCATCATATTATGGGACTTCATAGGTGATACAAATATTCTTCTAATGGATAGCGGTAGTTTACACTTACCAGGCGGCTTGGGCTTTCCACTGCCTGCTGCATTAGGTGAACTTGCCACCGGTATCGATGTAGAAGTCTGTTCTGCTGGAGTAGATGCTACAGCAGCGCTGCTTTGCACCTCGGGCGTTCTTGTTGCTGCTGTAGGCTGAGAGCTTGACATTGTAGTTATCTGTACTTGTGGTGAAGATGACTGCAGGCCACCAGCAGTGGTTGGTGTGTTCAGGGGCTGTGACGTCGGTGTCACAGATGAACTGCTGGGTTCCTCTGTGGTGGTCGAAGATATGGACGCGGCCGAACTCCCGGGTGTCATGGCAACGGAGAACTCCCGGGTGCCATGGCAACCGTGGAACTCCCAGGTGCCATGGCAACGGAAGAATTCTCGGATGTCAAGGCAACCGTGAGGCTCTCAGGTGTCGTGGCAACTGTGGAATTCCCGGGTGTCATGGCAACAGTGGAATTCCCGGGTGTCATGGCAACTGTGGCATTCCCGGGTGTCATGGCAACTGTGGAATTCCCGGGTGTCATGGCAACCGTGGAATTCCCAGGTGTCATGGCAACCGTAGATGATGGTCTCTCTGACGTTGAGGAATTAGTCGTTGTACCGACCATTCTGGTTGTCGTGACGTGTATTATTGTCGCTGTTGTGTTAGCATTACTGCTGGTAACGTTTGTGACGACAGCAAAAACTGGACTTGTAGTGTTTGACGGCGTTGCACCCGTGCTTGCTATAGGCTGTTCTGTCGTGTTCGTCGAAGTTGAGATGATTGTGCCTCTAGTCGTGCCATTCGTAAGGTCGGGGGTAGAAACTGGCTGTGTCGTGTTCATCATCTGTGTCGTCATGGAGACGGGAGCTGGAGGACTGCTGCCATTGGTTACCGTCCGGGTTGACGTCATTTGGCTTGTGGTATTCTGGGCACGAGAATCTGGGGGAAAAGTATGGCAAGCGATTCAGGGCATGAAGGGAATATACTAGTAGTTTGCATCTTACAGTATGGCCATTTAAGTTACGGACGTATCTGCTGTGGTACTAGTATCTAAGGCTCATGCAGTCACTGTTTGAGACCACATCCTTGCCTGAAAGCGCTATCTAGCGGCAAGACGTAGTATAGTCCATCAATATGAAGGTACCGAAACAGTGACATATCTTTGTTACGAGACCCCCCCCCCCACAAACACACACACAGAAGTATAAAAATCTCGAAACTATTGCTAGTTGACGCCTATTTTGGAGGAAATAAACTATTACAAGGCTTTACTTAGTAAAATAAAACAAATGTCCATGGAGGTGTATATTTGTGGCAGGTTTGTTCTGTAACCCCAGGGGATATGATGTGCACAACAGGTCATTAAAAGACTGGGATTTCCCAATGTCTTCACGTACGTAGATAATCATAGATTAACGTGTTTTGGGGAACTCCACTTCCTCCTAGTGGTTTAATTTAGCGTAGAGCCTACTTTTATACCCAATCTGAAGGTTTAATACGGCTGATACGGCGGAAGTATTTCTTGGCGGAACACATATTTGTTGACGAATTTAAAACGATTAAACTCAAAACGATTAACTCAAGAGCTTCATACTCGATGAGCATTGTATGAATGATAACTTTGTGGTTGCCAAAGCTTTTTAACACTGAATTCTTGTTAACTGCGCGTTGAAGTTGGGCTATAACACGAGGCTACGAGGGTACTGAACCTTAAAATGGATTCTAGATCGATCCTTTTCGACTACAATACGTAACTAGTCTACGACATGAACATCCAGTCTTTCATACTACAACGACATGGTGATAGTTCCTGTGACTTCAAGAAACAAAATTGTGGAATATTTCCGGTCATAGTAGAACAAGTGAACCACCTATAACCACAAACAATAACATTTGGAACGAAACATTTGTCTCAGATTTCATTTCCGGGTTCGGTCTCAAAGTTTGTTCCTCAAAATGTACAGTGCTGTACTCCTACAGTGGCCGTATTAACGTGTCAGACGTTTTATAGTTATAACTGACTGCTGGGTTCCTAATCAACAAGTGTCTCGCTATCTTGTAACACTCTCATGTTTGTGATTATCAGTGTGTAGGTTCACTAATTACGAGGGGTCGTGGCGCAATGCCAAAGTTGGACGAGCTGCATATAACATACCTAAACACCTGTACATGTAAGTACTGGTTCTGTACAAAGGAATTATCATAAAGCTTGGCACAAATTTAACGGCAAATAATATATTATATATTACACACTCTACAATACTTGACTCAAGTACAGGAACACTGTGCTCATAAATTTGACCTTTGATTTTGGCAGGTGCACAAAATAAACGTGAATACTCACCTTTAACATGTACGGCCAGAACCAACAACCCAAGCACTGTCCACATTTCGAAAGTCTTCAGTGACTTCATGGGGAAATGAAGGAAGTTCCTCAAACAAAATCCTGTGGTTCAACAGTTCCTTGCCCGCGTGTAACTTGTAAGATTGACTCCCATACGAACGTCTCAGCACCGAAACAACAACGAGGTCCCGTCTACCAATGATGTTGTTGGCTCAAATTTGTTTGTAGACGGTAAACTGAACCTTGGAACACAGGTGAAGAAAGCACAATGTAATGTTTAAACGCCGATAAAATCAACCTAGCAACATGACCATAGTCTGTCACAGTAATGCCCTGTCTGACAACTTTTCTTAAGGTCATTAACTCGGCCGCGGGTCAATGCCCAATTTTTGTTCGTCGCTTCACAAACTAAGATAAGAGGAAGTTATGAATTCAAAGAATTTCAAGGAAGCTATTTGTTATGCAAAAGATGTTTGAAAAAACATGTTAATAGCCGTGGGCAAAAATGTATACAGAAACTCTCACGATTTTTGTTTGTTGTACCAAACCCACTAAAAACGCCTCCAAGGCATTCTACTAGTATGACTGACTTTGTTGTTTGTGTCAGTGACACTATACAGTAATCCAACACCACAACCCGCTTTCGAAATGAACAACTCCGGCTAATCCATGCATTCCTAGGTATCACAGTGAACTTGACATAACACACCATCAGTCAACACCACATACCTTCCACATTGTACAAGTGTGGCCAGAACTCATACAGGACAGAGTCCAACAACAAATTATTGGACTTTGGTCTCTTCAGCATAAAAATAGATTATGTGTTCCTGAAGCATTTCCTCATAGCCTCAAACCTGGGCTTTTTAGTATCAACAAATGTATTATTATTCAAAGACTGCAACAGGGATATTCGAGTTTGTCACACCTTGCTGAACAATCCTAGCCTTAAGATTTATCAATATAGGCCTAGCAAAGCGCGCTCTTGCCAACATTTAAAACATGCCGGTACATGTATTGTAGTCTAGAACAGAAGTGTGTCAGAACAGAGGGTTAAGACAGACTGATGCCTGGAAGCCAGCCTACCTTCTAACACCTGTTTCAACATGCCTAGCACCTGTCATCTATTGTCAACAGAACTATGAAGGGATATCACTGCATGCTGGGAGAAGCAAGGCACTATGGCTGGCTATGGAAGCAAACAACATAGGTTATGTTGTCCTGGTAATGACTTGGCTTGCCCACCACTATCCATAGTGCTGTATGTACCCCAGCAAATAATATACCCGAAAAGGTCTATGAAGCATGGCGGCAGAACGTAATGAGCCTGCACGAAACCTGGATTTTTGTTGGATTGTTTGGTCAACAATGGATCTGCCTGTTGCAGATGGTCTCTTTTACGACAAACTATTAGAGAACGAAAATGAGATATCATCCTTAAATTTGAAAAAACGACCTTTAAGGACACGTTCTGCCGAAGTGCTATGCACAATATAAAGTAAACGGGTTTCATGTAGGTGTTCTGGTCTATGTTGATTTGTGATTGCACCGCTGAAGACATTTCAGATGATTAACTACTACCATAAGTACCCAAAAGTATCCATGCCTGATTTCAGTCATCATTCTTGTAACCCATGTTTACCCTGAACATGGCGGGGGGGGAGGTAGTTTGAGTTGCCTCTTTAGGAATAAAACTGTGTGTACATGTATATGATAATACAGGAAGTTATATGATTATATTACAGCAATACAAATTTTAAAAAAATTCACAGCATTTGTCAACGCCAGGATAGAAGAAGAAGAAGAGGAAATAATGCAGACTCCAGTTGATCTGATATTACAGGTTTATTGTATGTTTATAATCCTGTGTTGTGACAGTAGCCACCATGTAGACAGCCTGAGCTCTAGGTCCTGGGCGGCCCACCACCTCCTGCTCCACCACCACTGGGACCACCTCCCTGGCCTCCCTGGGCTGGCCCTCTCTGGCCCATCTACAGACAGACAAAGGCAATGAAATGGGGGTTAGAATTACAAGTAACATGGACATCTGTAGTGAATGGAACTTAAGCATGAAAGTTTTACCAGAACTTATTAGTAACTTCTTGTCTCACTGAGTGTGTAGTAACTGAATTACCCATCATGGTGAAAATCAAGTGTTTGAAATACTAGAACCAACACTAGAAATCGGTGGCTCCTTTTAGACCAGTGGTTTCTTTGTGTTCTGTTGATAATAATCTATGGTATCACCCGACAATTACATCTTTTGATAAGATTTCAAAACAAAAGATGGACTTTCAGTCAAAGAATATAAATACATATAACTTTAGCTCTGGCTAAAATCTGGGCACATACAAAACATTTCATATATCTGTTGTGGTAAAGAGATGTGGTCACATTTGCTGCATCACAATTTCCATTGTAAGATTTCATCAAGAACAGATTGTGGCTAAGATAAGCTTATCATCCATATAACATGACAGACCAGCCATTAAATTATGAAATTCCAGCTGTGGATTGTACTCACTCCTGGTGGGCGGAACCTGGGTGGAGGGGTGCGGTCCTTACGAGCCTCGCGTGACCGGTTCCTCACCACCTTGCTGTGGATGGCACAGCTCACACAGTAGTGAAGCTTGGCATACAGCTTGGGCAGGGCGTACACTAGAGGAGGATGGAAGATTTAACATTAGTTAAAACATAAAGCTTCACAAATAAGAGTTAAAGAAGGGCAGGGGCCAGTACATGGACCAGTGCAGGTTGGATGCAGGTAGACATCAGAAATATCTGCACAGCTCCAATTTTACCTGCAAGTAGTGGTTCAAGCCCATATGCTTGACAATGACATAGAGTAGACTCAAGTTAAATGAAAGAAAAGGCACTCTCCAGAAGGAATATTGAACACTTCACTGTTGAGCGTGACCTGGGTATATTCTGGATAACACAGAGAACCAAACCAGCCATTTCATGAAAAGTCTGAAATCCTTTATAGCTTCACTGGTATTATGTCTTGACCACCATTTTTTTGGGTCAAGGTAAAAAAAAATGGTTGCCTCACCTTCATACACGCTGGCCTCGGAGATATCTCGGACAGCCGCTGCCTCCACGATGTTACGGATGACAAACTTCTTGATGGCCTTGTCCTTGGGGACGCAGCGTCCGCAGTTGGTGCAGCGGATCGGTCTGACATGGCCACGCCCTTTCTTAGAACGTCCGTTATTGCGCCTCTTCTTAGTCTGGTAGGGTACAACAAGTCATAGTCAGGAAGGAGACTGACCAATACCTCAACCTCCAAATAAAACAGATATTACAGAGGAAATAATACATTTACTTGTTGAAAACTCATGTTTCAGGTACCATCTCATGCAAGCTAGTAACATCATATATAATACAGTCTGTGAGCATATCAGGAGAGTAATTATGGCAAGTTCTGTGTGTGCTATTGAATTTATGATCTAGTTGATAATTGACTGTATCAGGCGTAGCACTTCGAAAGTCTTCTGGTTTAGATACTAAAAAGGCCTGCAATTTGGATGACCATCTTCGACTTGAGACATGGGATTTCTACCAACACACAAGTACTTTCAGAAATTCACACAAATAAATTTTCCTAACATAAAGATATTATCATCTACAAGTCTTTGATGGGAATACATGTGTATGTGTGTGGTTATTGTCTTGTAGATAGAGATTATAACAGTCTCCCCCGGGCATGGAATTATTATCTTTCATAACACAGATCTAAGAGTAAGAGTCCAAGTTTAGAGACATGTGGTTATTGCCCCCCTCCCCACACAAATTATTTTATATCAGCCATGATGATTTCGACAGGATCATTTTCACATTTCCCCTCATCGCCCGGCAAACTTTCACCGAAAAATGTACGACTGAACCTTCTAGGTGCTTTGTGATACCTATGGAATACCTTTAAACATTCGTGATCATTCAGAATTTACGAAAATTTTCACATTTTCTTGCACCACGTGAAAAGGTTACCCACCATTTTGACTGCAGGCAGGGGAAGAGGCCGATTCACAGTCAGGATGCACAAAAATCACAACGCAAAAAGACGAAAAGCTAAAACTGTCTAGTTGTTCGAGACCACATCCACTGAGAACTATCATAAGTTATGGATATATTATGTTCATAATTTTCATATCCTCTGTAGTTTGTATTGTGTGGTATCATAGAGTTTACGGGTGCTTCTTGCTACTTTTTCTTCGCGGATGTAAGCAAATCCAAAACGCTGTGATAAAGCCACGAAAAGCACTCTGGGAAATACGAGACGATCAGTTGTGTAGCAGCGACTCTTAGCGACTAATATTAGCATTACAAGATATGGACTTTCTCACAGGATATGCATCATGTTTCGGTAATTTGATGACGACGTTTTGTGGATGTTGACAATTAGTGTCATTGCCGAGCGGTTTCGATGACTGCCAGCGTAGCTGACGTGGACTGAAGTGAATTACGAAATCTTACTGCCATCTTTATTTTAGTCATCCTCATAACGTTGCGTTAGATCAGTACATGGGGATATCAGACAATGTTGGAGATGGAAGATCGACAGACAGAAGCTGAAGAAAATATAGAATAAACTAAACTTGTGTGAAAAAAAACTCCGGTTATACGTTGTAATGTAGTGCAGTCGAGTGGATATATAATAACAATAGCACAGTGACGGAATATTTCAAAATCGGACGCACCGGCTTTACCAGCTAAGACGCATTTCCATCTTTCACGAAATATCCAAACCTAATACCTGCAGATGCAAGCTAGAATGATATGGAAATAGAGTTTTATCCAAAGTAGATTATATATATTTCTTTCTGCAGCCATGACCCTGTAATGAAATATCGTTTGATGCCGAAGCTCTTGATAGATGAGGAATTACTGGAATGGCTTAAAGGGACCGTTGATGTGGAACGACCAATCAACTTGCCTCGTTCCTTGACGTGAGGCTAGTGCGTCATTCGCTGAGTCGTAAAAATTGATCCCCGTGTTCAAACATACAAACATGTAGCTGCGGGGTGCAAGGTGTACATTGGTGTGTTATATTACATTTACACTCTCGACCTTCCTGCATTTCTTAGCTATTCATCGATGATTCGATAACGCTGATTCAGTGGATGTACAAGCTAGTAATGCTATAGGCCTCAGGGGTGCACTGTGAAAAATTGGATAGCTCTCTGTTGATCTTCTAATCGTATTACGCTGACTCTGAATGCCTGAATGAGAGTCTGCACACACACGCGGTGACACACACGATACTCAGAGTCTTTTGATAAACTCAAGTTGCCGCTCCTATCCAGGGTTAGAAGGCAAGGGCAAATGATGGAGATGACTTTGGGATGATTCAAGACACCACAAACGAGCAAGGGGCTCGGCCGCTAAATCGGCTCGGCTTCTGTATCTGTGCGTGTCTATTTAATATTTTGACGCAAATAGTTATGTTGCTATGTTGCACAACCAAGACATCTGCAAAATAATGAAGGGGATTGCTGTGTTTGCAAGGCATTTTTAGTTAATCACAATCATCCTGTATTGATAAAGTAGGATTACGTTAGCAAGGTAGTCATGGTAGTTTTGTGATGTTTTATTTGAGCCTCTACCATGCTTCAGAAGCGACTGGAAAGAGTAAAAATTGGCCAAATAGACAGAGAACGGAATAGACAGAGAACGGGCCAGGGGAGTTGATCTGCTAAATACAGTTTGCCGCTTCTGAAGCCTGGTAGAGTCTAATGTTTTATGTGATGGAGTAAGATCTTTAATAACATCCTGACAATATACTAGTATTCTCTTCTTCATGATCGATCAAGTGTCTTCTATTGCTTCCATTGTAGATGTGCTTTCACTTGTATACCCTTGTCGTCTTTCATCATTCAGTTCGTTCATTAAAAAGTTTCTAGTTTGCCAATTAGAGAGGGTTGAATAACCACAGACTACTGAATTCAGAAGTTTTCATGCTACACGGGTGGAGTAGTTCTGTGCCACAACAGCCCAGACTCCCAGCTCAATTAGGATGTTTCCATATCATTACCTGCTCGGCTGAGTCTCAAGACATTCATAGATATCAAAGAAAGTCATTCTTATTAAAACGGACTGCTTGAATTCCTTGCAGGCTTTACGTATTGATTTTTCCCTTGCATCTTGATCTAGTTTCACCTTTCTGCTTTGTGGCGACTGGAAAAAAAGCTGGATTTTAAAAATAGTCTTTGTACCAACCATGGTTCAGTGATAAGCAGTATAGTAAGCTTTCATGAAAATGTCATCATTGGCAATTCATAGGAATCCTATTAAATCTGGAATATAATGGTACCACGAATGTCACTCTTATTTGACTTGGATGGTTATTCAGTTAGAACAATTTGATCAAGAAAACTTATAGAAAGCATGATAAGACCACATTAAACGAGAAAAACATTGCCAATCTGTTGCAATGAAAATAGATTGACGCCATCATGATCACCTATACACATGCTATACTCAGTAAATATCCTATGTCTATATTCTAATTTTAAGAGTTGTTGTTTGATGTCGGTGCGCCTTTTTGTGTTCTTCATGCCAATAAAACTCGAAGGTGAAGATTGACATGGTAGTAAAGAGACATCTAAAAAAAAGCTTATAAGCTGAGTTCGAATATAATTTTCAAGCAGAGACGTGGCGTATTATATATAATACGGTATTGTCTGATTTATATCATATATCCTTAAGGTGTTTTAGTACAAATGTGCCATGAAAAGTATATAATTAAGAAACAAACCGTGAGCCGAAACACCTATCTGCTTTGAAAATTACCTAAAATATTGCCTAACTAGTTAGTCCTGACAATGATCCATGGGCCGCTTCTAAACCGTTGTCATAACAACGGAAGTGTTCATCCATGTGATGACAACCGGTATAAGAGCCGCAGATTTTTATAGCGTCATGCGTTTTATTGTGAGGCAGTACGTGCAAGTTTTCACAAGACAGTTTATTGCGTCAGGGTGGGGACGGTGTAGACTTTGCGTCGACGCTCTGTCTTACATGTATCATTGTGTATAAATGAGACTCCTTATACTTTCCCTATGCTGTTTGAATGCGACATAACAATAAGCGTAATAATGAAACGGAAACTGAAAGCCCCAAGCTTAACGTTACATCTGTCAACAGCGCGTTTTGGTAATCTCCTATCGACGCAGTTGGATCACTGCGTAATATCTGCGGAGAATCGTGACGCAAAGTTGATGAAATGCTGAGCCTAGCAGCTATACAGCGTAATCAATTCACACAGTAAGATAGCGTAATCTGCAAGCAGAAGGGTGGTGTGTGGGCGCATAGATGGGAGGCGTTTATTTTGGGTGGCAGTTTTTTTCCTGGTAGTGGCAAGGCCACAATTGAAAAGCGTGTACCGAATATAAAACATACCAGAAGAAGCAGGAACAAGCGCATGCCTGATTGGAGATAAACAGAACGAGGAACCACAAATGAAGCATTTGACAGAATCAGGCACTCTTGCGTTAATTCTAACCTGGTCCTTAGAGAAGAAACTTCCAATCGATAGATTCGCGATTTATCTGATGTACCGTGAGGGGGAACCGTTACGAAAGGCCCGTGTGGGCGTAGTTTCAGGGCACTGACCGGGAGAGAACGTGCGTTGGTGGAGAAAAATAGGACAAAATTCACCCTGAGGATGATGAGGAAATGATAATTTGTAGAAGGAAGTTTGCACACAGAAAATGCGGAATGCCAAGGACACACAAGCAGCACTGAGCACTTTCACTTTTACATCCAATATTTTGTGATTCTAGTGGTATCTCATTAGTATCGATGTCTTAAGAAAGAAGCAAAGTTATTTTGTTGTAAGATATGATTCAGCCTACATGCAATATCATGAATCAAACAGATCTAGAATTTATAGTACAATAAGAAGAAATTGCAACGTTTTGCTGATTTTAATACCTTTCTTGCATGTATACGTACATCTCCAGTGCTTTGAAGAATGAAGATATGTCACTGAGAAAGTTTGTTATGTAAGAAAGTTGTGACATGCAAATATTGACAAAACTAAATTTAGCTTTACCCTCGCCTTACTTTTTGCCACGAGTCAGTTCTGTGTACCGGTACTATCGTACCCTGTCGGTCAAAAGACTGAAAACGCGTGCAAAGTCTGGGCTGCATCAATAATTTACCGGCAAAAGTGGCGGGAAAAGTGTCCGTGCCGCTGACCCCTGGATGACACGTGACGTCACATCTCCCCTGAGTGATAAACTCATCAACATGCGCTGCCTGACGGGTAAATGTAATTAGTTCACCCAGCCATGCCCGGGACGTCCAACTCTAGCGCCGTGCCTCTCTAAAAACTTCCCGATCTCAAGTTTTCTCCCGTACCAGCGAGCAGAACTAACATGGGGAGGACGGCGGCAGTTCTGCGGGCCGTGGCGCTAGTTTTGGCGCTGTTTCACTGCCGATCGACCGAGGGAAAAGGTAAGAAATCTGCCTGAAGATTCGGGGTAACAACAAGCGTACGTTTGTGTGCGATCCGCCCTGCAGTACCAGTAGGGTACCCAAACTTTCCCGGAGCGATCTTGCAAGGGTTTTGGGTAGGATTTAGCGGATTCTCTTGTTAGATCTTGTAGGAAATAGTATGCTGAATGTGGCAGAGGGTGGATCGTGGTGGAATTTGTGCAGAAAACGCTACAGTGTGGCCCCTGCACCGGTTACGTGTAGCGAAGTGTGTCAGGCACACTCCTCTGGGGCATAACCTGAAAGCACAGCCCAAACCTCAGGCGATCTCAGCTCAGATACCGACACGAAATCAACACAGTCAAAACACCGCTTTCCAGACTCAAGTTTAAAGTCTCAAAGACGCCACCTGAGAGCCTTGTGGTTGGGAAAAGGAAGTTTTCCCAGTCTGACGCCTCGAAACAGAGCCAGGCCGGTAAAGAGACGTTTCTCTTCCGCAAAGTTGTTTACATGACCATGGGCCGCCTCGAGCTAGTCTGGCTCGATTTTAGCAGACAACAAAACTCCCAATTCTACCAGCTGTGGTTAAGAACAACTCAAGGAACAGTTGCAAGACTTAGCAGAGAGACATTTGGGGAACAGTTGCGGGAAACCATCGGCTGTGTGGTACTTTACTTATCGAAAATACGGCCAGGCTCAAACAGGAAGTTACTGTTGCTACACCCACCAATTCAAACACACTTAATTCAACCTCAGTCTTACTTTATACATGGAAGCTTGATTTCTACTTTCGATAAGACGTTCTTTTCAGGAATTTCCTTGTCTAGACAGCCAAATATCTTTCACATCTGTTGAGAATCGTTCTGAAAGTAGTATATATATATAATTTGAGTGTGATTGTGTGTATTATTATTGTTTTTGCCCTGAATGATTACTAGTATGCAACGTAACGTTGGTGTTTAAATTGGTGCATACCTTGTTGTTGTAATTGGCAGGATGGTAGATTTTTCTTCGATATAGCACAGCTGGTATTTCAAACCTTGGCAAGTTAGAACATTTCGCTGTTTCGCATTTAATGGGGGCCAGGTATCATTTCAAACTTATTTTATGTTATACCTGTTCTTCAAATGATAACAGTTAGAATTTAAATGTGTTTGATATTGTGTTTGATAAAGGATAAGTAGTGTACCCAAGCATGGTTGCTTTCAGTTAAGTTGCCATCTCTGAATTCTGCGTTGCTAAGAATGAATTTAGATTGTTATAAAGTGATTTTGTGGCAGTTCTTGTAACATTTTAAAGTCAACCTTGTGTGGTCTGACTTTTGGCATGTTTTGGCTGGTAAACCACTGAGCAGGCAAAAACTAACAGGTCCTGATGAAGGAATATGTCATCAGGAGGAAGATTTTGCAACCCTTGAGCACTGGTGTGTTCAGCACATGGTTCCAGTGGTGAGGTTGATACAGGAGTCCCTTTCAGCAGGCTTACAGCTGTAGCAGCATTCCTGATTTGTTCTGGTGGCGTCAGGCTCCCATCTGACTCTCACTGTCTCCCCAGGTACCCAACATCTAGTCATTTCTCCAGGCAGTGTTCCATAGTGTTCACCTAGGAGCCTGTATGGGGGCTTTACTGGTGGGTGGGTACGGAAAAAGGGAATGAAAAATAGGGAATATCATTGGAATTTCTGTAGCATAGTGCGTAGGTGATGGTGTGTAAAAAACACAACGAGCCAGCCCGAACGGTGGTGG
Source organism: Branchiostoma belcheri (assembly GCF_001625305.1). Taxonomy (NCBI): domain Eukaryota; kingdom Metazoa; phylum Chordata; class Leptocardii; order Amphioxiformes; family Branchiostomatidae; genus Branchiostoma; species Branchiostoma belcheri. The sequence continues at coordinate 2,255,731 of NW_017802935.1, forward strand.
AGTCTTTATTGAAATGCACTGGTCCGGAGCGGGTGTGGGATGATTCTTGCGTGTTGTAACACTGAAAAATTGCAAGCTTTTGAGAGGGTGAAACTATTTGGGCTTGTCAGTGTTGCTTTTACAACATTGTGTGAACTGTGAAGTGAAGGTAATGTGGAACAACAGGTTGAAAATTGTATGGCTTCAATAAAGTGGTACTATGTTGTGTGTTGAATTGTTGCATAGGCAAAAATATAGTGTGACTGTCATAATGTACTTTGCATATACTGAGGCGACAGATAGGCGACAGACTGAGCTTATACTTTAAATTCTGTAATAATTATGATTTTAGGGTCATGGGTAATCATTGATTAGAAAATTAATGGAAAACTGTTCCAGACTTTGTCACACAATTAACAATGAAGCAAAACAAACATTAACAGAAAGAAAGCTGACAGGAGTTCTATAAAGGGTTTTTGTTTCAGTTCAAGCTGGTTTTCCTGTTAAAACTTTACTTTCTTGTTGACTTTCTGGTGGGTTTCCCTTTCCTCTGTCTGTGTTGGTTTTTGAGTTCTGGCGTGGCATGGTGCCTTCCGATTTGAAATTCTGCTGTGCTTACTGGTTAGTTCTGGCCACTGAAGCATAGAACGGCCAAGGGTATTCAACTACCTGCGTTGAATGGACAGAATTTCAATCACCTAATGCGACACTGTAGTTCTGTTATGTCCGAAGGTCACGTAATTTCATTATGTGGATGTGTGATGAATAAGAATAAACCAATGGGATCAAACCGTACCTATATTTGACTCCAACAATATTGCTCCCGCAAAATGAAAAATGGAATTGCTAGATGATGAATTGTTCAATCAAGGAGACACTTGGAGTCAAAGTCAACCAGGATACGTTTGGCGGCTGTGAAATTTGTAAATAGCTATATTCTTCTGAACATTTTTTTTGTTGTTCTCCTTTTCTCATCTGCTTTCATAATGATAATGCATTTTCTTTACCATACATGTTCATGTATGTCCCTAAAGTTTCTAAGTAATCATTTATGATCTTCGGAACCGAAAGCAAAATTGATATGAAATTGAATACAAGAAGTGGTAACAGGAATATTAGGATATGCATGTGTCTGTTGATATGTGCATATTCTAATAACCAGCAGAAATTATGCTTCGTGCTCTATTGATACATGTATTTGGGGACATCACTAACTGTGACAAGTGATGGATAGGTTGTTGTTAGAGGTGACAGCATGATTGGTGATAGAAGCATGGGTTCGACCTTCATCGTCAAAGTCACACCAACATCACAGAAATGTTCTCCATTAGCCCCCTGATGCTAACCTTTAATATTTCTCACCTCTTAATCTGTCAGATAATGTTATGACCTGATTTACACATGAAGGAAAAAACCCAGGGTACGAAGACTGCATTGGCGTACGATCTAAATGTACATTCTTCACCTACGTCAAAACAGGTTGTTTTACAGAAAAATTCAATTCAAATTCAAATTGTTGTTTTTTTCACAGATGAAGCAAATTGGATTATTTCTATATTACATTAACATTTTTAGCTCCAAGCTTGCCCTTGTTACTTGTTTTAGTTTTCAAGTATTGCCAAATTTTAGGCAATGTACTGGTTCAAAATTATAGGTCTTGTACATAGCTGCTACATTAGTCATTGCTGTGCCTAAAATTATATGTTACATAAAAAAGTCTGCATGAAAAACACTGAAATTAGCTCCATACATTATAAAACAGGGACTGAGTGGGAGTATGGTATCTTTTGACAGAAACAAACCCCTTAAATATTATGTTCTTAGTATAGCATGGGGATCAGATTGGGGAAATAGACTGTAATTTTGTAACATTTAGATATACAATAGCTGAATAGAGTTAACCTGGCAAGGTGAAATGACTCAGGCTTCCATAAAAGTTTTGCAATAGTCGCCTACTTGTTCTCTTTAGTATCTACAGAAATATCTCATGTTGTTTCTGTTTAATCTTTTATTCCGTTACCAATCAGGAAGTAAGAGTATTTACTTTTATACTTTTCTCCTTTCCTATAAAGCACCGCTTGTTTTCTGTGGGTTTTGGGAGGGACTTTCTGCACAGACAGTAACTAAAACTGGCAGACAAAGGAAGAGATGCAGACAGGGCAGAAATACAGCCAGACAAATCCAAATCCGACAGTAAAGGTTTCAACGCCGATGGCTATACTCTGTCTCTAATGATTTATTCATGACATTTTAGGGGCGCATTTTGGTCATATTCTGATAAATCTTCAGGAAACGGGCTTTTTTCTATTTTTTTTCTGCGATATCTTTCCTACCTATGGCTATAAGTAATGATATGACAAAGAAATATGTCATCCATGCGATATCACGACAAACAAAGTCAAGTCTATGTTGAATAATTCATGACATTCAAGGACGCTTTCCGGTCTTCTTCTGAACCATCGACATCAATCAGCAATTTTTCTTCTCGTCTAGAATTTTTCTTCATCAGTGATTAAAATATGTGACAAAGAAATATGCAGACTATGAATACTGTCCAAAAGAAAACAGTGTCAACGGTTAACAAAACAGGGAAACGCGTATGCAAAGTGTGACCTTGTCCGTTCTCCATTTGGAAAAGTAATACAGAGCAGAGACATTCTTCAGTAGCGGTGGTTGGTCGGGTATGTAACCACACAGGAAGTAAGTACAGTAGTGGGGAGGAATGACTAAGTCCCAGCTTGTGACTGTGGTGGTCACTCATTGAAACCGGATCCTTTGTGGTGTTGAAATAACTCACACTCACGATGTACAGTACTGTAGTTAGACTGATGCGGATCTGTAGTTTTTTTTAATGTAGGAGATAATTTTAGAACAGACGTTATACTAGTATAATATACATATCTATAATTGATGTATGATCACAGAATAGTTAATATAGTTGTACAGTTTGGCAACTGTGACACATTACAACTGTCAAGCCGTTATCATTGGCATACTTTGATGAAAAACATTGGCATTGTATAATGTTTCTTTGTCTTTGCCTGTCTTGCCACTTTCAAATTGTACTGCATTTCAATGGGAGGGATATCAATATTATCAAATTGCAGTTAAATGTGAAGGGTTTTTTGTAGCTTTTGTTTATCTTGTATCTAGGACATTCTGAGCTGTTTAAGAGCTGGATTTGCCAACATCATAATCTTCTAATCTTCCCTCACCCAAGGCCCAATAGGCAGCCCAACAGGTTGCCTGTTTATTGCCAATATGTGGGTATAGGCTGACCTAGTTATAAACATGTTACTGTCCAAGCTGTTATGAAAGATTTATAAAAGCAGGGTTATGTAAAATCAAACATTCAAGGCAAGTTTATATAAACACTGAAATGGTATTTTCCTGCAGAAAGCTAAATTAAAGATACTCTTCGATGTAAACTATCAACATTTAGAGTGTCAAAATGAAAGAAAATGTTCACTGAACTGTATGAGGTCAAAGTTTAAGCACCTGTACCAACATACCAAGAGACTTGTTTTGATGGAAACATGGAAAGTTTCTGCCAAAACTTCAAGTTTCTGTAGAATTGTTTGACAGGAGCAGGACAAGTCAAGGTTGAATCAATGTCAGTACAAGGGCTTAGGATTTTCTAACCACAGTCAAATATCCTAGAAATGCTAACAAGTAAAGCAAGGTTACAGAGCACTGTGCTGTGTGGTGTGTTCGTCAATAAATCAATAGACCTTTGACCACCTATACATACAGAAATTCCCAGCTAATGTGTACATAACAGACTCTACCACACTCTCGGCACAGCTTGCCATAAAGGTTTTATTGGACCTAGAAATTGCATGTTTTTGGTTTAGTTAGCAGTTCAGGGTTGGACAAGTTTTCAAAAATCCACTTGCCCTATTGGGCAAGTACATGGACATCTCCACTTGCCCGAACCAATTTTTCACTTGCCCAAAATAAACGACATTTTTATATGCATTTTCACTACCAGCAAGAAAACTATTTTCATTTTAGAGTTATCAAAATAAGGTGCCTTGAGACTTAATATAATATCATTATGGCCAAATCATGAGTAATTTTGCTCCAAACACCATAGCGGGTATACTTCGCATCCCAAAAATTTACTTTCACAATCGGGCAAGTACAGGGGGATATTCACTTGCCCGAACAGTACTTTTACTTGCCCTGGGCAAGTGGGCAATAGGACTTGTCCAACCCTGCAGTTAGCAAAGTTTTGAACCTTCAGGAGCCAACTGAAAGTGTATAAATACTAGTAAATCTTACCATCAGTGTCTGTTTTTTTTGTTGGCATGATGTTTTTATTTTGGTACATTTTTTGTGGCTTGTGGAGAACATTGTTGTCATTCTTGACTGTGATTTTTTATTTGTGCATAATTCTCCCATGTCTGGTGTTGGAATTGTCTATTGTTGAGTCATCAAAGTGTACACAAGATGTCCACGTAGCACAAATAGTTTTCTCTTGTCTGGTCAGTCACATCCGGCTAAACTTGGCCTCAAATGAACTTTGCTATTTTGTCCTCTATTGTAGTTGTGAATTTTTATGAAATCACAGCAAACAATAGCATTGTTTGGGAAATGTTTACCATACTAGTTGCTATGCTGAGTTTAGTAAAAAGTGAGGTCTCTTGCTGTGGAATTGTTTTGCATGCTACTTTCATGTCTCATTAGGATTTGTTGCTTTATAATGTGCCGTAGTCTTAACAAATTCTGCAACCCACTGGGTTAGTGTTGAATAAAAAGCTAGGCCTCCTGCGATGTTGCATGGGACATTAATTTCTGTTATGGCCAGTGTTTCATTCTCTCCGTTCTCAAATGAGGTCTTACTTTTGTGTGTTTTTTTCCCCATGCCACCCATCGGAATTACCCATTGTCGAGTCATCAAAGGAAGTAGAGAAGAAAGAAATTTCCATGAAAATAGTCGCAACACATTCAGGAGCAAAAGCCCGGTGGAAACTTTGTCGGGTGTTTTTGAATGAAAGTTCCCCAAGACGCACTTACAGTGACACAACATCAGAGGAATTTTCCACAATGCCCTGTGCGGGCGTACGGGGATGAAAAGAAAGTAATGTACATGTGAGACTTCTGATCCTGTGTCGCTGTGTATCCTGTATTGTTAACGGGCATGACTGTAGGGTAATGGGGTTCTTTCTCAAACACTGGGGAACAAAAATACAGCAATTTACACCAAACAGAAGGGGAATGAAAATTCATGAAGGTCAAATCATTGGTGAATAGCAGAGGTCATTGGAGGGAATCTAGCATGTTAGTAGTCTATTGAATTCCCGTTGTGGACAGCTGATGTGTTAAAACTTACGCCTTTTGTTTCCATGATAAGCCACAATAAACCTGACTTGAGTCACTTTCTGTCGTAAACCAGTTAGCACGTTGTGTCAGGGTGACAAATGGGACACCTTTAGCTTCTGTCACTTCACTTTATTGGATTGTTGGATTGTTTTCAAGACTGACTGACATATAGAGAGAGATTGTTTACACCAGGGTTTTGTTGTCTTGAGTTTGTAGTTATACATGTATTAGGAGAGGTCCTAAGAATGTAGTTCTTTCATCTGACCAAGCTTCCCTGAAGAAGGGGAGGGGTATGTGGGAAAGTTTGGTAGGAGGATTATTGGGCTCGAGGTAGCTAAGTAAGTTAGTACACCAGCTTTTAGGTCCTCTAGTCCATAGAAGCCACTGTATTATCTGTTTGTTTGTTGGTTTTACTTTGCTATGGACATTTACAGAAATTTGTTTACTGGCTATATATAGAGAGACAGAATAGAAAAGATCACGGGAGGGGGGCAGAATTGATGGTGTGTTTTTTTGTCCACTTTCTTTGACATTTTTGAGATTTATGTCTGCCACCCTAGGAAGGCTTGGCGACAATTTTTGGTTTACCACTTCTGTGGCTGTCTGCTGCTCCTCTGGTCAGATGAAAGATTAGGTTTGTACCCACAACTTTCAGGCCAGGTCCCAACAGACAAGTAGGTGGTGCCTCAGGAAGTTACTTGTTCCTTTCCTGATAAGATAAGAAACTTTTCAACTGTTTGATTTGGAACCTAACGCCCTCTGTTCTTGTCAACCATGATTTTATTAGCATTCAAGTCCATTGATAGTTTTTCTACTCCAACTGAAGTGCTGATATACTGCTAATAACATTCACCTTGACCTCCTTATTTCAACATTAACAAATTATTGTTGTCAATGTGGAAAAAGTGTATTTGCAGCATCTAAAATAACTCAACCACTGTATTCTGTGGTATACTAGCATTCTGTACAGTATTTCAGTATTGTGGAAAGATTTGCCCATTTGCCTTCTATTTTTATATTCTGGGCACCTGAGAAGAACCACTCCCCCAACTATAGTACTTGGCTTACAAAAGAGAAGTCTGTTCTGCTGTTTGTTTGTGGAGGGAATGAAAAACAACTGTCTGCCCAGTCCTGTCAGTCCTGTCTGCTAGACACCTCTGGGATAGAACAAGTGGGCGTAGGCCATGGCAGGGGAGCCAGGGGGACATTTGTGTCCCACATGTGGGGGATTGGGTACTCCTTACCTCTGCCAAGCAGTTTACAGGCCAGCTCTCTTGTGGCTTGGATGACTGTTTTCTTGGCCTACACAGGCTAGCTCCTAAGCTCTAGAGCCAACATGCAACCAAGGAAATTTTACTATATTGGCTACTCCCCTGAGCACACTTTGGAATCCAGGCTAGGTCACAGGAGTTTACCTGGGAGTTTTCTTGTGACTGATTCACAATTTTGAACTGCCAAAGTTTTGCACCGATGAGTAGGTCAATTATTGGTTGTAGAGGTATGGTCAAGTATGCATGCATAATTATATAAAGTAAACATTGCGATGTCATCTGCAGACTACAGGTAGTTTTGTACCTGACAGCTGACCTTAAGACTGACTAGAGCGTGGACTTTGATTCACCTGGCTAAAGTGTGACATGTTGTTCAGGTCAATAATTATCATACAGGCAGCTGATAGGTTGCAAGTCATAACATACCTGCCTGCATAGATGGTATGTTATGCCTGGGGTTGTTAAAAAACTGTGAGTGATTGGATTGATATAGAGTCAGATAAAAGTATGCCAAGAGGTTGCGGCAGCCCTCATGTGTGTTTTAGTAGTGTCAGGGCTGTCTCATAAAATTTATCAGTTCTTTGCATTTTGTGCACTGGGCTGGAAAAGCAGCATTGTGATTGACAGTCCTGCCCTACTGGTCCTGATTTGAATCTTACCTGTCTACCATGTAAACAGAAAGGCACGTAAGAATGATGCAACATATTGGTTGGTTCTTTTGCAGTAAGCAAAATGAAGGTACATAAAAAGCTAGTGACTGAGTTGGCAAAATAAGGAATGATTTTACAGAAAACTAGAGTTCCACGATCTCATACCTTCGCCAAATGATGTTAGCCTTTATGAGTAAGAAATTATAGATTAATCCCCCTGATTGTGCAAATAGGATCCTATATTTGCATCAATTAATCTGTTGATCATATTCTACACCAGAAGACAGTCTTATCTTTATCAAAGAATGCCATTATAGCATTTCCTCATAAATTATGCAAATGAGGTCCTTATTTGAATAAGTTATGTTTAATTATGTTCACCTTCACATAACTTTCAAATATCCCAAGTATGAAATTCCAGGCAGTTACCATTATGTAAATATAACATTTTCTCATTAATTATGCAAATTAAGTCTTCATTTGCATAATCAATATCTGCCTGTATTTCTGCCGTTCTTAATTACATATGTCACGAGCTTGAATAGTCCTATCATGGAATGCAGCTGATTTATAGAATTTCCTCATTAATTATGCAAATTACATTAATATATGCATACTTATAATGTTATTATGTTAAGCATCACTTCAGCTACCTACATGCCAAAAATCACGACGATCCATCAATCGGTTCTAGAGTTATCCGCCTTTAAATATTTTTCAACTAACGCCCCTGCAGTTCCAGAGCAAGCCGCTAGGGAGGCCAAACTCACATCACTTCTTCCCCAGCACAAGAGCTACCTACCATCCAAATTTTGTCACCCTAGCATGTCTAGATCACGAGATATCAAAACCGGAAGTTCAGCTGCAGTACCATTACAAGCCGCTAGGGGGCCCAAAATTTAATCAGTTCCACGTCTCATGAAGACCTGTCCACCTACCAAATATCAAGACAATCCATTTTAGCCTTCTTGAGTTATCGTGCTGACACACACACACACACACACACACACACACACAGACACACGAACGCCTACGAAAACATAACCTTCTTGGCGAAGGTAATTATGGCAACATGTGAAAATAACTTCAGTTTGAATCTGTAGCAATCTGTGATATTTTGAAGCCAATGATTCTGAGATTTAGGTAATTTAATTATTGTGGTGTAAGGTGCATTGCGGTGAGTATTATTAGAGTAGTGGGAAACATGTAATACTCTCTGTCTGCCCCTCTCATTCTCTTCTGTTGAACTTCAAGTGTAATTTAAAATTATTGAGACTGGGTGCCGCTTCGCTACATGACTAAGTACACTGGGTCATCCCAACTCTTCTCTGTAATTGTGTTGGATTCTTGCTTAATACCTAATAAGGTGCAGATGTCAGGTTCAAAATGAATCAGATACACGAATATTGTGCTTGTTAGAAGTAATTCTTCAGCAAGTAAAAGACTTTCTCCCATCTGTGTTCAACTATCTGTGCCCTCTGCCACCTCACCAATGCTTTCTTCCAGTGAGTTTGATTGAATATGACCAGGAGTATTTTTAATCCTTGTAAAAGTGTTTAAGATTACATATCTTATATCTTTCATGTACATTTACTCAAAGGCTGATGTATTGGGTGATAAACAGTGGAGGCAGTTGATAGATTGTGTTTCATGATTTTTACATTCCCAACCAAAATTGCTTCCTGGGATGTACTAATAGAGGTTAGGAACTAGGTTATGTTGGTAGTTTATTTGTACCATATAAGAAAACAGAGTTGAGTCTGTGATGTCCCTCTGAGGACAGTGAATGATGACAAGTTTTATGTGTCTGCTTGACCCTTTGGAAACTCTATCTGTTTCTAACCAGGCAGAACCAGACTCTGCCTTTGGTTGTAAACTGGACACATTGGTTTGATAGGACTGTTCCACTGAAGAAAGTTGGAGGGGTGGTCAGATCAGTTGTGAAAGATTCAAACTACCGTAGTCACAAATAGCATCAATCAATTGATGAAGTCCTTTATCTGCTCTGACAGTGATAGATGTTTTTATCAAGAAGTTTACAGAAATGGATAACATTTTAGCACACCAACCCCACTGCCACCACAAGCCAAATGACCTATAAACAGTAAATATCTGAAATCATTGTAAAATGATTCAGACAAGAAACATCACAGAATTAACAAACATTTCTCCCATCTTGAGCAAACTATCTCAGAATACCCCATTAATAGAACATGTTAGATACTTCTTGCATGATTAAGATTAAACTTTTGAGCATCATGACTGTCAACTGCAATGCACTGCAAAATTTAGCTAAGCGAAGACTGGTACCAACAAATGCAGTATCAAGTAAAGACTTTGTTAGAAAAGATCAGAAGACACCACCGATAGTGGATACCATGATTGACTTAGTTTGGGTTTTCTCGACCATAATTTACTGAAAGGAACCAAAGAAATATGTGAACAATCCCTCTGGAATTCTATGTATGGTGCCTAGGATGGATCCATGCCAGCCCCATACCTACCCCATACCCCCTTCTGTTACACAAATTCCCACACAAATTGTGGACATAGCCTGGAGTATTGGATCACTCTAATTAAATCAGGCTGCCTTTCTTACTCCATGGTTACATGTTGAGTGGATCAGTATGACTGATACTAGTGGTAGTTTGGTGGCAATGTGTCTCACAACCTCAAACATTTACTGATATACTGACTGAAGTTGTTTGCTTGTTGTTGTTTTCTACAACTATGCGGTTGGGTATTTACGGCCATAGTGTGATCTAGAGGCTGCAAGAATCATAAAAGCACAGACTGAAATTCACACAAATTATTTGTGTAATGTATAGAAGGAAATGTAACTAGGTTAACATAACTTGGATAACTTCAAAAGTACTGGTAGATCAGTTGTAAAATCTGTAGCTGCTGCACAACCACTTGTTATATACAGACTGTAAATTCTTGTGGCACACCCAGAATTCCAAACCAGCATGCCACATGTCATGTATGTAGGACACACATTTCTGTAATGAGTGAAAAATTATGGTCGGAAGAAGCTGTCAGTCTCACTGAAGGATGGGAGGAGTCTAATTGGATCAAGGGAGGGGGCCAACCTGCTTTCAATAAGGTCCTAGGCTAGGATAAGTAATGATAGCAGGCAGGTGGCCTAGTAGTAACTTTTCTACAGCCCAAGTTGTCATACTTATACTGTGCAAAGACTTGAAGGACAATCCCTCATGCGAAAAACATTGCATCCTAAAATTTAATTTAGTTCCAACATGAAATGTACATGTCTATGTACTAGTATTATCTTTCATGTGAAACCTGAATTCTTATTGCAGTTTCAGGCTCTATACATGCATATATATCAACACAGGTTGCCAAAGGCTTTGTATACCGCTATCCATGCATCATCCTCCCACCCTAGCTTTAGCACTGCTCTTACTCCTAAAGTGAAATATCTCTGTCTAAAGCCTTGATGTCTGACATGATGTATGTGTCTCTTTGCTGGGGCAATCAGCTCCTGATGCAGGCACTTTAGACCAGCCTGTTTACATAGATTGTATAAATGCGGAGCAAATTGTGCATGAAGGCCCTGTGTCAGAAATGTGACCAGAATGACTTTCCCTGGGTAGATTTGGTAAAGTTTGACTCAGAATATTATCGAAGAAAGAAATAGTAAGGAATAGCAATAAGGAATGCTGTAATATGGTCAAGGGTTTCAATGTAATTTTGATTGTGGTTAATGGTCAATTATACTAACATCTTCTGAGCATTAATTCTTGAAATGTTTTGATACATTTCTCAAATATCTCATTCAAAAGTAAAACTGCTAAAGTGAGGTAACGTAAACTTGAGTTATCAAAATCTCAAACGCATCATGTACTTTGGCAATATAGAAAGTTTATGGTCAGTGGTAAAAGACTGTTATCCTGTTTTATTTGAAATCACACATACTAACAGCATCCCATGGTGTAACCCTACATCATGTTCAACTGCAATTATCTAATTGCTTTTCACTTCTGGACTCCCAGACGTAGCCACACCAGACTTTAATACCTAGGCAAGTCGTAAATTATATGTTTGATATGCAATATGCATGTTTTTGATCTACGATGCAAGTCAAAGCCTTGCAGTAAAGGCTTATACGTACTAAATTATGGTATGTACCTTCCTTTTTTTATTAGTTATACTGGAAACTTTCATGCCCATATATATTTCAACAGTCTTGATATTACATGTAGCTCTCTATTGGAAGTGTATTCTTTGTACAGAAAATTGAAGTATGGGGTAGATGATGGTGCATATATGAGTTGCTCATGGCAAAATCAAATGCAGACTTCATATTTTCATTATGAATATGATGCACAGTTCATTTTCATATATTTTGTTGAATTTCATTGTATTAAAATGGATAAATTTTATGCCATCAACAGACTTTGAAAGCTCTGCTGAACATATATGTTGTCAGTTTTGCAAGGCAAAGATGTCAAAACAACATTTTATTTTCCGAGACTCTTCTGACACATTCATTCATCAAGTGCAAGCTGGCATTTTTGCCTCCTTTGTTCATTGCCAAAGTCATCAGAACACAATAAATCTGAGGCTTGGCCATTGTTCGCACACGTCTCGCCATGGGGGTCAGTATGAATAATTTACTGGCCGTAATTAGACAAATACGTGCCACATGTATAATTCACGGCTGGGAAACTGTGATTCTAATGCCACTGCGGTCATGCCAGGGCTGGAAAGGACGGATATTTCATGTGTCAGGGCTCAAAACACATTTATGATTAAACCACCTGCAAGTGGCAACATAACAGTATTGCAGGTGAAAATGAGCAATCCTCCTGTCTATCCTTGTCAACAAGTCTATTTTCATGTTCTCTGAGTATGAATGAATAGTGTGGATGAACTGTCTCAAAATAATTCCATTATTTGCTCTTCCGCACTTGCAAGGACTAGCAGGTTCAAAATTTTCAGTATTATCAGTAGCATCTGTAAATATAAAAGTTGCCAGATTTAAGAAGGCAGGTTACAGATTATGTGAGGGCACGTTGTTTGCTCAAAATTTACTGATAATAACTTAGTACGCCGCTGGACCAACATCATTCAAGTTGGTATTATGGCTTATGCCATAGGGCAGGCTATGGCAGGATACAGATAAATATGTTTTGGACACTATCTGTATTCTGTGAATAGAAGACAACAGTTTTCCCCCCTGAATGACCATGTAGACCCCCCATGCTGGACCAATTCAAAAGTTCCATCTATACTGTCTGGACCACCTCCTTTCACCTTTCTTTCCCTCAGACATTATGGGCCCTCCTGCCACTATTGTCATAACAGAAGTCTATTCCATAGGTGATGAATCCATTTGTCGAGAGGACCCTCTGTGATGGCTTCTCCCCATAACAGGACTCTTTTGTGCATTATGTGATGGAAACAATGATGGAAGAAATGCCTTTACAACTGTTAAAGATAAAAGCAGCCACAAATACCCTCTTTGGGAGACATTTAGCGATTCTTTCCTGCACAGAAAGCTTGTATTAAAGTTTATGAAATGTTATAGTCCCAGCACTACATTGTGTATCAACTAATGGGGTTTGATTCATATTGAATATTGTATAAAAGAGAGGAAATACGTGGGAGGTCCGGTACAATGGGTTTTGTTGAGAAATTTAGTTGTTTTTTGTGATCTTTGTAAAGGAGTATTCCGGCTTGGAGCTGTGTGAGTGCCATGAGACAGTTGTTGGATCAACAGTCATTGAAAACTCCAAAGTTTTCAGAAAACAAAATCGCACACATGCTTCTAATACCCATGATGCAAATCTCCTTGCTCTTAAGCAAGATTCAGTTGATTTCTTTGTGCTCTGAGTTGAACGTCCACCATAATATCAATATTCACAGTCAATTTAGTAATTTGTGCTTCATGGATATTTTCTATGTATGAAAGAAAATGACATTTTACTGCAAATAAATACATTTCTACGATAGATATAGTCAAATATGAATTTTTTTAAAACCTGTGATTTGTGAAAACAAAGTCAAATTTCAAGGTTACGTTGTGGATATAACCACAGTAAAAAAATTTCTGGTGTGTTGCAATTTGATTACTTTCAAAGACTTTTTGTCACAAAGATGTCTGCCTTGAACTTGGTATGTCCATTGACTGATATATATTTACCTTACAGCAGACTGCTTTTGTGTGTTTAAAACATGCAGCCTGACAATGTACTATATATAGCTCCCTGTAGACTAGCCCCTTGTGAATAAGTCACCATTTCATTAATGATGCAAAATGTTGAAATTTTATTATTCTACGCCCCCCTCCCATATTTTCTTTAGTCTGTCAGAATCCAGGTGTTATCAAACTTGACAAGGTTCAAAGTTTTCTTGTCTTTCCACTGAAACTCCAAACTCTTCATAAGCCAGTTATAACATTAGGTGCTGGCTACTGATACTGATAGACAAGCTTGGTGACAATTTAGCCAATATGCACGTCACCATGTGCAGAGATGGTTTTGGCGCAGGTGTGGTGTTGAATTATTTATTGACTGTTAGATCACAAGAGCTGTGCAGGTTAGCTAGGAATTAGACTGGATTCTCCTGCTGATTCATGTGATATGTCTTTTAGAAAAATAGAGGGACATTGAATTGAAGCTTTTGACCTGTGCTTTGCTGTGACAGAAGTACATATTATAGACAGATGAAGGAAGACCAGCCACATAATAGATTTTGCTGAAGTGAGGCAAAGTTTAGTGTGCTTCTAAAAATATCTCTGAAAAGTTCACTACTCTCAAAGTTCATGTTTTTTGTTGCTATACCACATTTAACAAAGCAGAAATTCGAGATTATCAATGTAGTAAAGCTTTTAGTTTAATTATCACAAAAAGAGGTTTTGAAAGATGACTTGTATGGGCCATGTTAGTTTTGCTATATTTGGTGTCCATGGCTGGATTGTCACAATGTGCTCAAAACACTACCTGACGTTCTTCCAGTTTAAACAAACACACATTTGAAGACCCCAGCACAGTTGACAATGGCAGGGTGCTTTTGTTGTAACTTACTGTTTGCCTATGTCAGTATGAGATGTTTTGGTAGAGAGTGATACATTGAAGAACTGCACTGACCGCATATCATAAATGGCTGGGGAATAAAGGCTGTCTACCAATGGGCCATGGAGAGAAAGTGTTTGCTTTTACTCCTGTCAAAACTGAAAGTTAAACGTTTATTAGCTGCATACTTCTAGGAGATAAGACAAGAAAAATAAAGAATGTTGCTGTTTTCCTCATATTATTTGAAATCACTGCAGACAAGTTTCCGGGGTGTTGGATTTATTGCTATTTTTCTTTTCTGTTTGATAAATCTCTCTGTGACATCTTTTGTGTTGGCTTCCTTTGAAAAAAGGGACACACGCAAACACACGTGTAACTGTTGGTGTTGTTACCTAAGCAGAACTGTGGACACATCCCGGATCAATGGCTAAATGTAGGCCGTGTTTTGTTTCGTCTCAAACAAGTTTGTCAAACAACTTGCACCTGTACTTCAAAGTCCTGAGATGTGCTAATTAGCACCGAGGTGGCAAGTGATGATTAGCAGGTGTCAACAGAGGCCTTCTGTGTTTTCACTTGACATGTATGTCGTAACTTTGACTGTGGTAAACTTGGTTTAGACTGGTCAAAGATTATACATTCAACCCAGTATTCTAGCTGACCAGCATCTGTCTTTACGTCATTTAACAGAATTTTTCAGCTCACAAAAATTTGATGGACAAAAATCGATGTGTAAAGGTATAGAAAGAGATGTCAAGCGAAGTCTACCAGCAACATTTTCCCCTTGAAATGCAGGAAACAGTATTTCAGAAGTTCACAATTTTCCCAGGGGAGCTTGTCCTCTCCCTTGGACCCCTTAGGACAGTCGGGCTAGAGGCTTTGTACCTTTGGCGCTCGACATAATGTTACGTCAGCCTAATTTGAGATGATAGAAAATATTTCATGCTGGCCAAATCTTGTCACTTTCTGTCCTTTCAGTTGTTCAGTGAACAGTTAAAAGCTGATGTTATCAGTACAGGTGTATTGTTTTCTCTTAGAGCGAACTTCTCGGAAAGCATTTGAACTCAGGTGAACCATAATTGTCCATCTGTCATAACAATGCTGATGAATCGGGCCAGCATCCTGTGTAAGACAGAGCATGCGTAATAACGCATCCCGTGCTCGTTGGCCGGAAGTAAGCCATATAGTTCTTTACCGTGACAGCCCATACTTCATATGTATTTTCTGTTGAACCATTCTTAATTCATGAGGAGCTCAAGTTAGCCTGCAGGATGCTTTTCGGTAAGGTCAAGAGGAAAGAGGTAAGGGTCGGACAAAAACAAAGATAAGAGAAATTTAAGAATAAAAAGACATTTTACATCATTTTAAGTCCTATGAATCTACACACACAAATATCATATCTGGCTTTTGTAAGTTTGTAACATCAAAACTTAACATGTTTTGTGTCACATAATCCACCGATCATATAGATAAGAGCCCCACCCAGTGGCACCCAACCTACATGTAACACCTCGGGCAAGTTAGATATTTAAATGTAGGAATTTGACCAACAGAAATGCTTGTGGACCAAGCTGCTGTCACTGGCAAAGATGGTCTTTTGAAGGACAACTTTGATCTTCTAAGTTGTAGTAGCAAAAACGGATAATGCCAAGATCAATTTCTAGCAAGATTTGATATTGATCAACTCTTTTTTCTATAAATGAAATAAAGAAAATCCATAACCTAGATACTTCTGTGAATTAAGCTTTCAGTCGCTTACTCCCTAGACTAAACCCTACCATGAAAGTAGCATTAGTTTTTCAGTTTGCTAATCACAAGACAGGATGCCATCTTGCTTAGTTTGATGTCTGCTCCAATTGTTATAGCCATGCAGTACGTCACCCAGGCTGCTGAACCAACCCACAGACCGAGTCTGCCTCAAACATACCCCCCTTTGTTCAATCTAATTATATGCCGCCATCCAGGTATGATGCAATGACAAGGTGTCAATGTCAATGTTAACACCTGCCTTTGATCACGTGTGGACAGTTTGTACACAGAATACCCCCTGTCAGCTAACCTCTGACTGTTTAAACATCTGTGTCCAAACTAGGCAGACAAGA
Source organism: Branchiostoma belcheri (assembly GCF_001625305.1). NCBI lineage: Eukaryota > Metazoa > Chordata > Leptocardii > Amphioxiformes > Branchiostomatidae > Branchiostoma > Branchiostoma belcheri. Next base: position 2,272,092 of record NW_017802935.1, read on the forward strand.
AATGAATGCAGCTGGGCCACTGTAACTAGTGTTGTAGGTCTCCAGACAGAATTGAAAGATTTATACTGTTTGAAGGTCCTTTTTTTAAATCCTTCTTGCACGAATCTTGCACATATTTTATCTTGTAGGATGTGTGTCTTGACTTGCCTGTGGCAGTCAACCAGACACCTGCACTACCCTGCATGTACCCAGTACATGGACCAGTACAGGTTAGATGCAGGTAGACATCAGAAATACCTGCACAGCTCCTATTTTACCTGCACTACCTTGATAAGCAGGTGGCATTTCCAGCCCTGTGTGTGAGAATATCACAGCTGTAGTTCCTTCTTGAGGTCACTGACCTGAAGTTACTGTCCTTCAAAAGCTGACCTTCGTGCATTGTGGGAAACTTTAAAAGACTGACCTTGTTCTCAGAGTATGACTTAAGGAAACAATGACCTTTATATCTAACCTGTCGTGCAAAACAGTCTGAAGGTACCTTCGTACTTCCCGTTGAAGTCACCGTTGCTAGTTACTGTTACCTGGATGCCAGTGGGTCCTTTATCATAAGTGAGCTTCTTGATTTTCCTCATTGATAGTTTGAGATGTCTGTGTGATGTCTGTCTGTGACTTCCTTTTGAAAAATTAACAAGGTGAACATCAATCAACATGGAAACTAGGACAGAAAGGATCCAAGTCTTTTTGTCAGGTCTTTTTTGTTTTACCAGTATTAAATCCATTCTTTGCTTAAACTTTTCTTGCAGATCGCTCAAATTACTGCCTTTTGATACGCATACATGTACATAGTAGCTTTAAAGGCTGGTTCTATTACATGAAACATCTTGAATCTAATGTTCTTTGTCCTCCATGTACGTCACATCCTAAATGCATATGGATTTTGCTACGTCTTGTATTTCCCTGGGGAGGCATAAATGTCTTTATGATCCACATCCATCGATTTTTATCATGACGGCTATTTTTGTTATCAGGTCAGCATGTTGCATGTTTTGTCTGAAGCCTGCAGGAAGGCCATGTAAAATTAATTACTTGTTCAATGGATTTTCTGGGTCACGAAATACGTCCAAGAGATAGAGGTGGAAATGTACTTTTTTTAGCTGTGCACTGTTAACTTTTTCCATGTCCTCACATACACGAATTTTGATATAGAGTGTTATACTACATCACAAATCAGTAGCACATTTACCATTAGCGTATTAGCCTATGGTGGCACCAATAGCCTCGGTGCCACCATTTTGTAACACGGCTCCTTGCACTTGCTAACAAAACGGATCGCACCCAGGTTAGCCCTTTGACTCCTAAAATATGTTTTTGCAAGTATACGTGACATGCCACGAGTGTCTTGCACATTTATATCTGCCTGGTGATGTAACACCATTTTTCTCATCACCCCCGTCAGCTAATTCGGAAATAATAAATTCGCAGTCCTTCCTTGTAATCAGTATTGCCCTCCAGGCCCCTTCTGCACCCTTTTCCAAGAAAAATCCATGGTTTACTCACTAAATAAACAACAAATCACACCAGGGTCAAGCTTCACATCTATTTGCTCAGCATGAGGTGCGAACCAGCCCCCAGGACATTGACCCAGGCAAATATTTCTGCCAATAAGTTGAAGTCCAAAGAGCTGCAGTGACCCAGTTTTGTACCAATGACTGTAATCTATATTCTCCTGGGTGCATTACTGGTCCAGCTATTGTTGAAATGAGTTCAGAGGTCGGGTTTCATTTGCAGATTGGAAAGTTGGTCAATTTTACCAGTGATATACTGGTACCAAGTAGGAGAACACAGATCTCCCCAAGGTATAATTCTGTTTGATGAAAAATCTTGGCTATTTGGTGTATATAAGGATCCCACTGCCCCTAGAAAAGCTGTCTTCTACTTTCGTAAACCCTTGAAGTTGAACATGTATTTGTTTGCAGACATGGCATGTCAGGAACATACATGTACCAGCATGTCGGCAAAACGTACTGTGCCTGCGCAAAACCCTGGATTTCTCATGGTTTTTGTCAGATGTTTGGTCAAAGTTGAATCTTGCCTGTAGTTGGCGATATCTTTTCTGACACGGTCTACGATGTCCTATATGCCTAAAAGGAAGATGGAAGTGCTATGCACGATACATTATGGGTTTCGTGCTGGTACAGTACGTTCTGCCGATGTGCTGCATGTACCTGTCTTGTCCAGTAATATGTCTTATTAATCATACCGTAATGTGCCTTCCCCTCCCTTGGTAAGGAGAATCGATGATGATTTTCAAAAAGTCAAAGTTTGTACTGTTCTGTTATGGTCTCATGATGAGGTACTTACTGCATGCCTACGTACATGTACATCATCATGGTTTGCAGGGCACGAAATACTGGGCGCTTGTGCAACTTCGTGCACCCAAAATTGTAACTGTGCACCCAAATTTTTTTCTGTGGGTGCACTGCTGCATCCAAATATTTTTGTGGGTATTTTTGTACATATCAAATGTATGATAGTATACAGGATATTCTTGGCATCTTAAGTGTCTAAAAAACACTAAAACCTTTGTTGTAATACTTGTTTAAGATTTTGAAGTTAACTCCCATTTCAAGTAAGATCTGTAATTACACCCAAAAAAAATTTGTGCACCTAATTTTATAGGTTCAACCTAGAAAATTAGGTGCACAAAATTTTTTTTGGGTGCACCATATACTATACCGTTGGATGCACCTATTCCCAAAAATGAATTTTGAGCCCAGGTTTGATAGTGAAGTAGACAGAAGTGGGTCAAAGTGATTACAGGCTAGCTGGGTCATCGGAGGTTAACTGACTCTGAAAAATGGACCCAGGCAGTGGAGTACATTATCCTTGAGGGGCACTAATAATCAACTTCCAAAGAGTGTGTTAAAGCAATAAGAAAATGATTGATTGATTGCATGGAATGTAGGTCTTGAAAGCTTTGATCTGTGTTGTGACAAATAGTGTTGCATACAATGTGGGTTGATGTTAAAGTAATTAATTGGGTTGGAATTAATGGAATGATTAGTTTTTAAGACTGTTGAGAAGGAAGAAAAACTATGAAGAAAGCAGAATGTCTAGCGTATGTTTAGCAACATGTAGGTCTAATCCTGCAGTTTCTATGCAATGGTCAATATCACGATAGTCAAACTTTGCCAAAATCCAGAGACATGAAAGAGAATACATTATATGACAATATAGTGTCTATGGATTCTGTAAAAAATGTAGCTTATTGGAAGTGTAAAGCAATATTCTTGTCAACCTTACATCTGTACTGTTTCCAAGTCCCTCAGATATTTCGATTTGTGCAATGACGCAGATAGTTATTTTGCCTAGGTCCTGGCTTATTCTAAGAAGACTTCAGTAAAACAGTTGTGTTCTCTTGACCCCATTTTTTTAGCTAGTTGTCCGTTTGTGTTTGGTCTGTTGTGCGTAAAGTAAACGACCATAGTAAACGAAGTGTGGATGCACTCGTGCCATTAAGTGTGTGAGGAGAGGCCTCAAACCCACCAAAGCAAACAATGATATCATGCCATATGTTGCTGTCTATTGGCAATATGTAGGCTTTAATGCTGTTAAGAAGTTTAGGCCAACTTTGTTCTATCACTTGGTTTTGGAAAAAGAATGGACCAAATACATTGTACTGTATTCTGTATCAATATTACTACAATAAGTACAGTAAGTGCCTAAAAATATATTGTTAAGATTTACATATTAGCATGTTAATATTATGTTGTATAGTAAGATTCTGACAATTGATTAGAAAATATTTCTCTATCTGGTACTTTCTGGCCTGTTTCCACTGACATTTCCTCTTTTTGGCCATATCCTGCCAAACAAAGTACATCTGTGTAGGTGTTTCAAGGTTGAACACTGCTTTATGTCATCATCAAATGTCCATAATGCACCATGCTTTACAACATGTAAATACCATGTTAGGGACATCCTCTGGAGTTTGCGTTGCCAGATTAGCCTCAAACTTAGCTCTGGTAACAGTTGTTGAAATTGATGAGCACAGTTTTTTGATGGTTGCCAGGCTGCACAATAGACCCCAGCAGCAGTTAAAAGATATTATGTAATAGATAAATTCAAAATGACACGTTGTCATCAATCAGGTGCAAGTGTTTGCCATTATCAACACATGCCAGACCAATGCCAGACATGTGTAATGGTCTATTGGCCTTGTTTTGGCAGCTGTCTGAGGTGTAATTATTTCTGACAAGGTACTGGAGTATAGAGGCGTCCTCCTCTCATGGACTCACAAAAGCTTTTCACTTTATTTCACTTTAGCAATCATGCACTTGAGTATGTGCCTTGACAAAAAGTTAACAGTTTGGCATAATTTATTGGGCACTCAATGCAATACTTATTACTGTATGTTGTTATACAGTTGTACATGTTGTATGGATAGTGTACATTGCTATATTTTTGTGTGATATCTGACCATTTGACAGTTGAAAAATCAATTACTAGTACTGAGTAGTACTTTTCTATTACATAAAACAAAAGCCCATTATTGTAGGAAGATATGCTTGTATTACTGTTCTGTTCTATTGTACATTTCATTATGAAATGTAGGTAGGCTACACAGTCTTCTGTTTGGTTTACATGTGGGTACTTTGGACCACTTGTAATTTCAGCAACAGTCACAGAAGCAGCAATTATCTATAGCCAGACAATTTTGAAATGTACACAGGCTGTTTGACCTTATTTTATTACAGTCCATTTCCACTGGACAAATGTTGACTCAGCCCCACTGTGTTGTTTGCTTCTTCTGATCAAGGCAAGCTCCAGCAACGATACTCAAATAGGTCATCTGTGCGTATCAAATATTAATGGAAGGATTAGCGGCAACTTGTAGTTATGGTGATTAGATTGCCTTTCCAAGAATACCTGAGTGCACCCGATCAGAGAATGCATTAAGTAGTTCCTTTGTTAGCAGCCAAAGGTTATATTTGAACAGTTACATGTAAGTAATGACATTTGTGCCAATATTAGCTTTACAAAAAGCAGACACCTGTCACACTCACGTATCCAGTGTGATGTGTTGCGGGTAGCTATATTTTGTATATCCAGTACAGGGTCTATACAATATGTAATATCATATCTTTGCAACATTTTAGGTTGCCAATTATGTATCTATATAGCATGTCACGCTTGTATGTGATCTGCCAATAACATGTACTCAACATCTAATTTTAGACTTGAAAGAACTTAAGCTTCTGATTGCATGCTACCATCTTGTTTGATTTTCATTTAGCGGTGCCTTTGAAAATTATTAGGATGCCTTTCCTTGTAATTTCAGAGTAGACAATGCCTAATTTGTTATTCCCTTCTGTATACGGATAGGATCAAAGACACTTAGCCTTGTATTCTTATTACTCCGTGAAGGAGGTCAGGACCTCCGGACGGAGTGTTGTAATCGGCTGATTTTTCATGTTCGCAGTCAAAACACTGGGTTCTCTTCGTGTAATCGGCACGCAATTTTATACGCCGTCTGCGGGCATGCCCGTGTTGATGCACGAATGTGTATTTTTGCCGTTGCTGCTTTCGCGGTCAATGTAATATCGCAGACGCACCCCTACAATTACGAGGCGAATTGGAACGGTCCAGAAAAACGCGTTGTTTGGAATAGCGGGGGGGGAGGTAAAAGTTCATGCAGATACGGGGTGGTTTTTATAAGTGGTTCCAGATGTTTTTGCCCATGGTTAAGAGATGCCAAGTTTTTTGGAAGATGTTCGCAGCCAAAACGCATTCTGCCGTACGTCGCATATCTGTGTAATTTCGCATGTGGTGTTGCATTGTGTCCGGGATGATGCACGTCTTTTTATTTTTACCGTAGCTGTTTTGATATTGGAGTAAATGGTTATTTTCGAAACATCCCTACTTTTACAATCCTGTGGAATAGACCGTAGGTTTAGGCAGTTGTCTGGTAGCAGAGGTACTGTAAGCAGATATCCTGGTTATCTGGCCGGCGGTAGTAACACTCGCGGTGCTTACCGCCACTGTTGCTGGAATTTGGCTTGTTCCAGGCGCGCTTAATTAGGTACAGGCACCGTAAGACGGTGGGGCTGTCTTTGTTACTAGACACGACCATGATAGTCCGATCTTTATGTGAATGCAATGATTGTGTGTGTGTAATTAAAATGAAGTTAGAACTTGAAGCACAGTATCTTTACACGCCCTGGGAGCAGTAATGGATTTAGCTCTTTGTATGTTTTATGCTTGTGACGCGCCCTCATTGTATTAACCGTTGCCTAATTATAATGTCTGCACAGTAGGTCTGGCGTTGACGCTTGGGATTTTGTTGAAATATATAAAACTTCACGGAGAATTGTCGCCTATGGCTTCTTGTTCTTACATTCTCCTTGAACAAAGGCAAGCATAATAGATCCATAAAGCAATAAATTATATTACATAGACCAGAGAGATACAGTACCTTGTTTGATATTCTCCCAATTCAGATAAAGTAGTCATTAATGGCACAGTTTATTGGGTACATACATAAGCATCTAGTTATAGATTTTCCCATTAAATCTTGTTCAGCATCTTTTACACAGAGGTGTGATAGTGTGATACCTTTCAACGATAACATTATATCTTTACCCTGTTATACAAATAGACATAAGTTATCACTCTATCATGTTGGCAGGTAATAGTTGGCATGCTTCAGTGTTTATGTTTACACTCTCAGCTCAGGAAAGGTATGCCACTAAAAGCAGCAAGATAACCCCATTATGCTGACAGGTTTTGGAGCCAGAGCCAGGATATTGCTTTGTATCTCAAGTTTAGTATACAAGGCTGTAACAGTGTTCTAGGAAATGTTATTGCCTCATCCTGTGTTTGTGTAGCTAGCAACATGTAGCAGCACGTGTTTGTATAAAATTACACCAGACTTTTGTTTAGCCATATTCAAAGTCATTATGTTAGGTTGGTGGCAGGTGGAAAAGAAAAGAAAATGATCATTCATGAATGAATTTTATAGCATTTTGGACCAGGTAGAGATGGATAAAGTCTAAGCCACCTAGCAGCTTTCATTGGAACTGCATCATCCTTTTAGATTACACCCCTTTGGATCTCTTTGTTATCCTCAACTGAGGAAAGCATGGTGCTTTTTCATATAGCTAGTAGTAAGTGCAATGCAGTTTTGCTATGGCTCCCATGTTGAGGAGTGGCTAATACCAGACTGGGGTTTGTCAGACCTCCATCCGGGTGATTAGTATCAAGCCTTAGGATCAAGCTATGTTGTTTTGTTGTAGATCTGTTCTCTGTGCATGTGCTTTTCTTTAAAATTGTACATTCTGTGAATCTAAGGTCTGTACAGTAATGCTGACAACCTTTTCCAATTCAGTCGTCCTACAGAAAACAGGCTACCTATAACATCTTGTCTTTATGGATGACTTGATTTCATCCTATGTTTTGCTGACCAGTAGAAGAGGATTTGGAGATAACCCTGTTTTGCTTTGCTGCCTTCCCCTAATCCCTGAGCTAACACTCCTGGACCCTCGTGGGACGTATCATTAGGCTGTGGAGCCCACTCCATCCATGGGCCTGTTCAGTTGAATAACAAGACTTCTCCAGGCTTGATTCCTCTTAGGTTTGGATGGACAGTTTCGTTACCTCCATGAAAAATGGAGGTCTTGTTTTTGGTCAGTTTGTGTGTTTGTGTTTCCACATATTTGGTCAACATAACTTCATGGATTGGAATGATATTGGTATGTGGGTACGTCTTAGAAAGGCAAAGGTCAAGGCCAAAGTGACATACTCTGTATAAAATTTTCATGTATTTGCACATTTTTCAATTTACTGAAAACCCATTCGAATGATTTGGGACTTGCTGATGGTATGCGTGTGTGTTCCTTGGGCTCATCAGCAGAAAAAACTGAAGCCAAATCCAAGTATTGCATCACAAAACTGTTCGTGAGGGTACTAGTTCCAGTCAGTGATCTTGCCTTTGTTATCTGTACAAAGGAGTGGCACTTGAAGAGTGGTGGAGGCGGAGTCGAGGTGATAATTGGTCCAATATACATGTCAACTCCCTTGTGTAGTGTCAACTCCCTTGTGTAGTGTCACTCCTCTATTGACTGCCTCCAGTCTATTTAGTAATGAGCTTAATCAAGGTACTCCTCCCCAAGTTTTAGCAACTTGGTCACAGATCTAGGCAGGAGTTTTGGCCAAGATGTCCAATGATATCTGGGAGATAGGGGCTTTGGACAAAAATCTGCTGACTTTGGTCAGTCAGCAGATATTAGAGATAGTCGTCAAGGTTTTGCTCTTTTGTTTGCCCTGCTAGCTCTCTGGAATGAAGTAGTAATGACATTTGCTTTGTGCACCTCAGATGTTGTTTACAGCGAATGTGCAAGCCTGATTAGAGCCTCACGAACAACTCATTTCAGGTCAAGTGGAAAAGGCAGTGGCTCGTGTGAGAGTCATTGTTGTCTTTTCAACAAAGTCGAGTACTTTGTACATATAGCTGATTAGTGAATTTAATGAAAGTCAAAGCTTAGAAGATTTGAACTAGAGGAGCTTGCAGGTCAAGGTATCGGGTCAAAAGTGATATCCACGATAATCAGTTGGCAATATTTATATCTCTGTTTATCATATATCATACTTGCAAATGCCGATATTTTGTAGCACAATGTGAAGGAAAGAGGAAGACATGTGAGCAAGAATAGAACATACACAGGGATCTATGTTCATTTTAAACAACAGAAGTATGAAATACTTCAGGTAAATCATAGATCAAAGGGTTGCCAACCTTCTGTCTTGTTTTGTTTTCCAAGTCTAAGAGCAGCTCTTGAATTAGGATTTGGGTTTAGTTTCACCCTCTACATGTGTTTATCAGATAGATGAGTCAGTGTAACAAACACTCCGCTTTTACAGATAGTAATGAAAGAATGTATTTCATCTGTCAACAAAGTCATTCATTTCACAATGTTGATACCAACCCTGGGGGGACAAGTATTGAAAACAGAGTGATTTGTAAAAGCTACTGGCACAAACAGCTGTCTGTGTTTGGCTGCGCTGCGGTTAGGCGATGCCTCATCCCTTATAAACTGTGTCTTTGTGTTAACGGACTTGAAAAACCTGTTTGACTGTTTATATTTGTATGGGTGTCACCTCAATGCTCTACAGGTTGTTGAGATCCAAATCTATTCATATGGAACAGTTCACTATTCTTGTGTATATGAATAAAACTTACTAGTTACTAGTAGCTTTTCACTTTTTGAGAGCTTAGGCTGTAGGCTAGGTAAAAGAAATGTTTGCTTCACCGTACTCATCTTGTTGACTAACAGTTGAAGGTCAGTGGACAAAGCCCAAAGTAGTAAATAAACGGATTTCTGGATAAAAAGACAGCAATTTTCCATGACCTCCCATAAATTAGCCATTGGTAGTTGCACAGGTACGACATAACAACTGAATGCAGGTGTCTGTATCAATTCCATATCCTTACACCAAATCAAACCCTGGCCTCTAGTTATACATTGTACTTCAACTTCTTGCCTAGTATCAAGGTCGCACCTTGTAGCATGCAGTGACATCATCTTGACAGTAGATAATGAGACAACCCAAGGCCATCCCCTTACTTAGGATTTGTGTTGTATTGTGTCTCTAAGTCATAATTACACAGTCTGTTGTTATATGCCTGTCTGACTGGTGGGACTCAAAATTGAGCGACAGGAAAGATGGTCTAGCATGCTGTGTGTACAATTTGGCAAGGCTTTGTTTTGTCACTATGAATGTTTAAAAAGCCTATTCACATGGTTAATAAAACAACTAATCTCCAAGCAGATGTTGGTAGGGTCAACCATCAAAGTAGGACCACCACACCCCTTCCTAACATCTGCTCGGAGAATATCCCCGACCTTCTGCTCAAATGGTAGCGACAAAACCATGCCACATTAATGGTTAATAAATATTTATTGCGCGACCTTGGGGATTAACTGGTGGCTGGAGGCTTGTCATTGTGAATTCTTATCGCGACCTGCTCCATCATGGAGAGTTGTTAATGGGAGATTAGCTGTGTTGAGAAGTCACAGGGCACTCTGGGCCACTGGGGAATGACTTATCAAGGCTCTTAATCTGCCATATTATGGAGATGAACTGTTAAAGGGCCATCGCACTGTTTCTCCTCTGTCATGTTTTGACAAGCCTTGCTCCTGTTGCTTCATGCTGCTATGCATATGTTGTCATTAGCATGAAATAGCCATGAAATCTCATCTGTGTTGGTACATCCCATGATGAAGTTAATACTTTCATTCAACACAATCTAACTGTTGCTCACCTTGAATTTTCATGTTTTCGTTATACCATAGTTTGATGCCTGTTTTAGAATAGATTGTTAAAAGTTTTCAGGCAGAATAGTAGAATAGGTCTTGTAAAGTCGCTAGTATAGATCTTCGTAAACTTCGACAACTTGGGGCACATAAGTACAAATAGATAAACAGATAGGGTTATTGGGTACAGATTTGAAAAATTAAAACTGTAAGAAAGTCTCCTATACTTCAGTCACATAGCTTCCAGCTCTAAGTAGCACATCCTGGCTATATATCAATGACATTATGAACCACTAGTCACCAGTACAGGCTATAATTATGAATCAGACGTGTGCCATAAGGCTGTGTTTACCTGTTGTTTACCTGCCACTTTACAATGTGTGTCTGTAACGTACATCCTAGCCATATATCAGTAACACTTTGAACCACTAGTTAAGCATATAGGCTATAATTAAGAGTCTAAAATCTTCCATACAGGTTTAGCTACAGGTGTGTTGTTTACCTGTAAACACACCTGTGACGGTGTGACCTCATTCTCCATGTGATCTCTGACCTTTGGACAAACTTTCGGGAACCATAGGTCACTGACTAAAGCAGAAAAACAAACTTTTATGCAAGCAAAGCAAACTCTGGCTCTTGGCACAGCTTGACTCAGAGAAACAAATAAAACAGCATACTTCAGTGACAGTTATTTAACTTGTTAGGTCAAAGTGTGAACGTAGAACCAAACTTATGTAAATTACTTGTTACATGACCACTTGAAGACTAGAAACCTTTGAAAGTTTGAAGATATCTATGCTTAATGACCTCATCTACATTTAATGAATCCTGGACTTGGAAAAGAAAATTTTACTTTGAACTTGAATAAAATCAAGGAAACTTTATACTATGTATTCCATAACATTTTTAGATTTGGTGCTGAAATATTGATGAAGTAGTTGCACTATAACTAATGAATGTCTCCTTTTGTTTCATGTGCTGCCCTGTCCTCATCATTCAACAAACAACAGGTATGTTACAGAGCCTTTCTCTATGATAATGTATTAAAGTACATGCTATGGTAGACTGCAGTCCTGCCTCTGGACCAGTAGGCCAGGGTTTGAATCCCAGTCTAACTCACTTTGATATTGAATCCCATCACGGATGATGCTGGAAAGGGTTACAGTCATTCAAAGAATATAGGGTTTAAACAATCCTATTGGAGAACCCACCACACTTATCAATAAGATTAAAGTGAATCAAACTATTCATTTCAATCAAAATTCAAGCTTGTACCTACCAACTCAATCCATAGTCAATACACAGAACTATCATCCTAAGTCTTGTGGAGGTTATAAAACCAGCTATGGCATATGATGCATGTTTGTCCATCATATGACATATGGTACATACTGATTGCTGCATACTCATACAAGCTTTTATGATACATCCCGCTGGTCTTAACAGCTTTATACCAGCTGAACCGAAGACTCAAACAACCATTTGTGTCTTGGTAACAGGCCATGTACTTGAAAGAGGGTATCAGCTAGCTGTGAAAGCCTTTTAGCTGAGTATCCCTGTCCCTGTCATCCTTTTGTGCACTCTGCCGGTAGGCTTGGGGAAAAACTACAAACTACCTGTGAAATGTGTGCCGGGATAGGCTTATAAGTTTGTGGGTAAGCCAGGAGGGACTTAAACAAATTGACCATTAGTTCCTCTGATTTCTAAAGGGAAAAGGCTTAGAAGGCCAACGAGAGATTCATTTGTCATCTTGGCAGGGGTTTTGATAGTCAAGGGATGGGCCAGAACGTTTAGGGGTGGGAATAACATTTGAAAAGAATTCGTATAGAGAAGATGAAAAAGGGTAGATTACACTACAGATCGTAGATGGACATGTTTGACAACATAAATATATCTCACCATTTTTACTATTGGATATATAACTCATGGACAAACAAAGGTAGAAAGTACATAATAAATATCACATGCCCCAATAGCCATAGAATATTGCAAGTTTGGCACAGGAAACAGTCACACATAGTTGCACAGGTAAGTAAAAACTACTCACGACTGTAGTGCCCTGTGCAGTCACCCAATCAAAAGTCGTGTCTATCTCTTTTCTTTTCAACCATCAGCTACAATGTATGTAGAGTATGGAATTGAGTTTGTTTACCTCCATTAATGGCTTAATGTGTACATAATAGCTGCACTTAAGAGTTTTCAAAACATAATTATGTTTTAATGAACTCTTTCTTACTTCACAAAGTCAGTACTTAGCTTTGATGTAAATGCCTTATCTAATGCTTTATATAATGAATAGTGAACAGCTGGCTTTCTTTGTCTTGTATCTGTCTGTTTATTATCAAACAATGTAACTTGTTTAGGCTTGTAGACTTCCATGTTGAATCAAATTTGCAGTCAAAGGAATAGCATCAGCACAATGGAGAACCAAACATATGTTTCTGGTGTGAAACTTGCAAACTTTAAAAGAGAGAGAACAATTTCAAAAAAACATTCTATACCTGAAAGAAATTGAAGCAATATGATGGTTTTCTTATGCATCTTTTTCCATATACAATTCATAATGAATTCTATCAGTGTATACCTACAAACCTTAGTTATTAAAAATTGCCAGACATTTCTTACCTACACAGTTATTATTTGTTCTATGCTATCATGCCTCCCTTCAGTCTAATTACATGTTGGGTTCTAGCCTAGTAAATCAACAGTCACACTGATACAGGATACAACTTATGCTCCAAATGAAATGATTGGCCCATTTACAACAGGTAATCTGTTTATGAGCAGAATCCATAGCAATAAAGCTCAAACAGACGTCAATGTTCCCATCTGGGCTGCAGTGATGTCATCAGACAAAGATAAAAGGATTTGTTCTGATTTTATTTTTGTCTTCAGTAGAAGGTGCCCCACTGACTACGATTGGCCTACACGGCTGATCCATTTTGGAATAGGGGTGCTCTCAGACAGGGTAAAAAGTGACGCATTATGTTGGATGGAAACGAATAAACTTGGGGGGGGATATAAGTTTAGTCATGTTTGGGACTGCATCCTTCCCACTGCAGCGCCACCTAGCAGTGGGAAGTAGAACCAGTCAGTACTGCCCAGAGGACAGTAGAGTAGGTCTCTTCTGCAGCTGCACGAAATCCAGATTTTTACGGTTTTCGTTTGATGTTCATGTTGCAAATTTTGCCCCTTGCAGGCAATATATTTTCCAACACATTCACATTTCGATCTATAGACAGAATATCATCCTTAAATATGCAAATACTGCCTTAAACCAGACATTCTGCAGAAGGAGGATTTCCAAAAGATTGTCAGATACACATGCCCTGGATTTGTGCTTTGTTTTTGCAACTGAACAGAAGCTACAGATCCCAAAATAATCTCAATATCATTTCCTATATGAGAACACCTGAACAGCGTAATCCTTAGCGCGTTCAGATTTAGGACTTAAGTAGGCTGAGACTTAGAAAGTGAAAGCTCCTTTACTTAATACGTCAAGATGATGGATCGTCTCACCTTAATAGCTTTATCAGGATGCAGAAACTTTCACTTCCTTCTAATGTCTCACTTCTGCAAACAATCATTTGACATTTAGTCTAAGTGAAAGTAAAAGTCATCAGCTTTTATCTTGATGAGTCTGAAGGATGTGACTTGTTAAATATTCAGCACTGCCGGTTTCCTGGTTTCTTGATGCCCAGGGAAGGACCAGAAAGTCTCAAGGGAACTGGAACAATGATATTCACAGTCCTACTTTCCTGAGACCTGTTCCACCCACCTTGTCTCATAGGCTTTGCTTCTGAGGAAAAGTCTTGCCAAAACTTCGTACAATTCGTAGGGCCAGACCAATTTTGTAACTCGTTTAAAGCATGTCTTTCTGTTTTCACAAAATACGAAATGCAGAAGTGTATTTATGAGGATGTTACTAAAATTTCATGTTCCTAGTGGATTCACAACGTAACCATTCAAACAACAAACACATCAACCAACCAACCAACCAACCAACAAACCAACCAACAAACCAACCAACTATCTAACAAACCAACAGGCAAAAACAAACAAGTAATAGTGAAAGCTCATTACCTTCGCCAAGAAGGTTATGTTTTCAGTAGCGTTTGTCTGTGTGTGTGTATGTGTGTGTGTTTGTGTGTGTGTGTGTGTGGTTTAGCAAGATAACTCGAGAAGCAGTGGATGGATTGGAATGAAACTTGGTAGGTGGGTAGGACTTCATGAGACCTAGAAATGATTAGATTTTGGGCCCCCTGGCGGCTTTCCTAGGTACTGCAGCTGAACTTCCGGTTTTGATATCTCATGTTCTGGACATGCTAGGGTCACGAATTTTGGTTGGTAGATAGCTCTTGGGGTAGGGAAGAAGTGACATGAGTTTGGGTCCCCTAGCGCCTTGTTCTGAAACTGCAGGAGCATTTGTTGAAAAAAATTTGAAGGACGATAACTCAAGAACCGGTTGACGTATTGTCGTGATTTTTGGTATGTAGGTAGTTGAAGTGATGCTTGACATAATCAGATGGCAATTATGCAAATCAGGAGCTAATTTGCATAATTAATGAGGAAATTCTATAAATCCGATTTGTTCGATAATAGAACTATGAAACAGTTGTGACATCTACTTGAGAACGAGAAAAACATCTGAGGATATAGATTATGTAAATGAGGACCTAATTTGCATAATTAATGGAAAATTCTTCTAATTCCATAGTTGTAACTGCTGCACCCCGAATTTCATACTTGCCACATGTGGAAGTTAAGTGAAGGTGAACACAATAAACATAATTTATTCAAATCATGACCTCATTTGCATAATTTATGAGGAAGTGCTATAATAGCCTTTTTGTTATGATAAGGCTGTCATTGGATGGAGAATATGATCAACTGACATAACCCATGCAAATGAGGCTCTTATTTACAAAATCAATTATAATTTGAAATTGTATTATTCGTCACCCGCAAGGGTTAACATCTTTTGGCGAAGGTATGAGATCGCGGAACTCTTGTTGATCTTGTGGTCACCTTGACCAAGGGCTCAGATCTAGACACTCCTTTATATAGCCTAAAGTAGCCAGAGTTACACAAAGATGTTCCTAGAAAGGAATTTTCGATCCTTCCCAGAAGTTGGCAGTGTGGCTGAACTGCTTTTCACTGGAACTTCTCAGAAGGAAGGTGATACCCCCTTTGCTTGCTGGCAGGAAACTGTCAAGTTGGCAGAAATAGAGAAGTAACATCACATGACGGAATGGTTTCTGTGATTGGCAAGGCAAGAATTGGAAAAAAAACAGTTTCCCCTTTTCTAGGAATGGATTGCGGACGTCGCTAGATTTCTGTGATTGACAAGAAAGATAGAGCAGGGCAGGAATTGGAAAAAAAACAGTTTCCCCTTTTCTAGGAATGGATTGCGGAAGTCACTAGATTTCTGTACGTGATTGACAAGAAAGATAGAGCAGGGCAGGAATTGGAAAAAACAGTTTCCCCTTTTCTATGAAGTAAATAAAGAGAGGAAATACAGAAGAGTTATTTTAAAAAATTCCCCTTTTCTATGCAGTAGATAAAGAGAGGAAATACAGAAGAGTTACTTGAAGAGAGCATTGTTCCATTGTTGTTAAACAACGTAAGCCATATGATAGCAATCGTAATGATTATAAAGTTTTTCCAGCTTCACTCAGCCAACTTACACAAAAAACTAAGACAGTGAAAATAGGAGAATTACTTTTGTCCAACAATTGTAAAATCAGGACCTTAGATCTACACTGACTATTTTTTGTCCTTGTATTCAATATTGCATCTAGGTCTTTAAAATTATGGTGAGGTTTTACACTCAGTTGCACATGTGCACCACCCCCACCCCTTCTTGTCATTTTTCATTAGCTGTGATTGACAGGAACTTAAGCAGAAAGAAAAACATTAAAGCTTATAGTTTAGAAACATTTTTGACAGTTGAAAATTTTGTCTCATGGAAAACCTTAGAATGAAGACCTTTCACATTCTGCTGTCTGAGAAAACAAGTGGATGTCCTTGAAGGTGTGAAAGTTGACTCATTAGTGAGACAGTTGGAACCTGACTTGAACCTTCCCCTTGTCTTTTGAGTCTCTGCCAGACAAAACAAAGACAGCTGGCTGCTCAGGGACATAGCGGATTTGTGGCAGAGGTGAAGTTGACAGACGGGTTTTCAAACCTTGGGACTTGGGATTTACTACCAAGTGGTGAAAACTTGTAATTTAGGGCTTCTGCCTGTGTTGGTTGGAATAGTGTGACAGTTAATCAACTGTTTTGGGACTGTGCCAAGAAGAAAAGCCAGGGGACAGTGGTTGTATGTGGGCACTGTGCGAGTTTTTGGCAACTTGCCTTTCTGGTCCTTTCTAGGGGATATTGACAAAACTTTCAATGTTTATACTTTGCTTACTTTTCAGCAAAGGTGCAACAATGCAGCTGTTAAACTTTCTACCATGAAGTAGAAATAGTTGTATATATTCACCATAATCATAATCACAATCATACATAGCAAAAGTAGAATGTTATAGGATTTAAATGTTTCAAGGATCATCCCAGGCAACTCAAGGTGCAAGCTATCCAAGACGTAGAACTCAATATTTGACCTTCACAAACCTCTGGAGGTCATTATGGCCACCATGCAATTCCAAGGAAAGTCAAGTTATAGAATACATGTAATCCCAAGTAGAACTCCTAATCTGACCTTCATGTCCCTGTGGAGGTCATAATGGCTGCCAGATAACTCCCACTGAAGGTGTTTTATAGAATAATGTCAGGTAGACTTCCAGGTTTGACCTTCATGTCCATTTGGAGGTCACAATGGTAATACCACACCCCCAAGAGGTCATAAATGGTGATCTTACCACTCCAAGTGCAATCATGGTAAAATACTGAGAGCCTCGGAGATATGGGAGCTGTAAACTATCCCAAATGGGGATGCATGTTTTGAGTTTAAGTTTCACTTGATTGAAAAGGATATCAAGGAATAGAGACAAGAAATAGTTTAAAACACTCTCAACTGTGATTAGAAAATTATTCCTAAGTTTAATGAAATAGTCTGTCTAAGAGTTAAGTTGATGAAAATTTATAAAATCATGACTAGAGGACCCTGATGTTTTAGAGAAAACCCATAAACTTCTTCCACTCGTACATGTAATTTAGGTCCTAAAAACCAGCCAAGCATGATCTAGGTGTTAACATTATGATGTCATTGATCATGATTATTAAAATCCCCTATCAAAAGTCTAAATAGATGTTATTTGTATGTCTATAGACAGATATACATTTTTGGAAAGGAGGACATATAAACTTTACAATGTCCTATTAGTTGTGGCAAAATGAATATCATAAACTTCGTATATGGCATTGTTAAGAAGTACCTAGCAGGAGCAAGGAAGCTAAATCAAACAATGAATATTACTACTTCAACTCAGCCTAGTGAACAATTTCTTTAATTTTGCTCTCAGCTTGACTTTGAGGTAAAGTTTCTTCCTCCCAGTAGGTGTCTCAGTTTAATCCCAAGTTTTAGACTTAGGTAATCTCCTACCGGTAAGTCTATTTCTTCAGGAGCAAATATCATATTGTATACCCTTGTGCCTTGCCACTGTGTTTGCCTGTTCGTGCAAAAAGCACATCCTCACTTCCAGGGAACATCCTGGCAGAGAGATTGCAATCAGGAAACATCTTGATTCTTGGTCTTGAGTTTTTAAGATTAGCTCAACACATTTTGTGTTTACAATGACGGGTGTGCAGCCTCCGTGTCTGCAATGTTATTGTTCTGCTACTGTTCTTTCCTGTCATTGTCACGGAATAAGTTATTTTTACATCCGGAGTTCCGGAAAAGGTGTGTTCGTAAAATCAGTATGGAGGCGTGGGTCCTGTCCATAAAGATGTAGCTGGTAAGATTGCAAGAATCATCATTTCTTATCATGACCTGGATGTCTTCCAACTGTATCTATTCCCTAGTCATTGCTGGTAAGGGGTTTTGAGGGTTGTGGGGAAGCCGAGAGGAAATTGTAAAAACGTGACAGGGTTATCCTGCGGTTAGATCCTGGTACAGACTAGTCCTGGTCAGGAAGTCATAGATACGAGTAAGTGATTTGAAAGCAAGGAAAGAAAAAAGTTGGACCAAATGAAAGTTAGATTACTTCAAGTGAAATCATAGCTTTGAAACAAAACCTGCAGTTGAAATGAGAACAATATAGGATGTGGATCATTGATAATACCTTCACCAAGGAAAAATCCACAATGAGAAACAGCTACCTACACATGATATTTCTCACAACAGAACTAAGTGCACTTATATCAGACTTCTTGCACCCTACGTCAGCCTAACCCTGGTTAGTCTCCTTAAGATGCCGTGAAGAATGGAGGGTCTCCCTGAAGGAGTCCAGGTGTAATTCCCCTCTCATCCTGTCATTAATACCTGCCACTCCAGGCTTATAAAGGTGGGGCTACTGATGACTGGGATAAATCATCTAGTACCCTCTAGATAAAGAATCTACCTTCCCTGGGTCCAGTAGGGGCATAGGTTGATGCCAAGTGATTTGTTTTTGAAGCATGTTTCCTTGGAGAGCTTTGTAATCCTACTTTATCCTAGTCTGTCTTGTCTCAGGTAGGGCTTAGAGGTGGCATTGCTGATGGGATGTTCTTCAGACTGTGTCCTGTAATGTCCAGTAGTTATAATGGGGTGACTTTGAGGCTGCAAGACTTTTCTGTGCAATACTGTAAGGTTAAGATGAGGGTAGGTAGGCTAAGGTAGGCTACTTGAGGGCAGTTGATTCTCTAACCCTTATCTGTTGCCATCTATAATTGAATAGTTGGCAGCAATGTTTTCACACGGTTAGACCTCCTTTTCTTGGGACATTCGATAGGAAATATTGCCAACGCACTAATATTATTCAAGACAGCTTCAGTCTTGAGCAGAGCATACAATACAGTTGCTAGTACTAGTGTCATTGATGGCCAGAGATCAATGAAACAAAATCTTTCTTTGAAACTGACTGTCTAAAAATAGAAGCTTTTCCCATGGCACAGGCATTTGTCCCATTTGTATGATAAGTGCTTCAGCAGAAACTTACATGGATCAGAAGTCTATTGAAAGTACAATGTAGGTTTATTTTGCCAAGACCATTGTGGTCACATTTTGTGTTGCAACTTCAAACTCTGGCATTTATCTAGGGAAGATCCTTCTCTGAAACTGATCCCGTCTACAGCTAGAAATCATACTGTTCCATCTACGTATGCTATTATCTTTACACTAAATTATACGGAATCTATCCTGTATATTGTCATTTCTAATGAACAGGTACTGATGAACTCTACTTATAACTACGCCCAGTATCATTGGAATGTAATTATGTGCACTTGTCTGTCATAATACAGGATATGACAGGTCACTCTGGCAAGTGCACATTATTACATTCCTGTGATACTGGGCATTATTATATGTAGAGGTTATCAGGATTTGTTCATTAGAAATGACAAGTCGTCACTAATGTTACAGGCCTGAGGCTGGAGGTCTGATGTGTCAGTCAGTCAGAGGCAGCTGTAAGATTAACTCTTGGGTACCAGGAATCAGGAGCAGTTTCCGTAAGGAAAGTCAAGGTCAATCTGACTTAAATTGAGTCATTCCCCCCATGTGTCTCAAATTTACCTGTCAAAAAATATCTGAGCATTGGTGTGTGAGTACTACACATGCAGAAGACTTGTTAGCAAATTAACACCTATGTATCTGTTCATTTTTTGACTGAATTTATCTAAAATCCCATCGCAAAATGAACTCCAACAAGTGTTACCACACCCAGTAGCAGAAGCTCTAGTTTCCCTTCATTGGCTGAGTCAAAGAGGTACTGCTTGGCACTGAATCTTGGAAGACTTAGTGACATAATTGGGGATCTAAGAAGTTAAAAACAGGTGGTACTAAAGTTAGCATTAACCTCAGAAAGTGCAGGGGTAGGTGACTGTGTGTGTGTGTGCCAAGTTCGTTATGACCTGCTACTCCCCACCCACATGATCTTCCTTGGTCTGTCTGAAAGACTGTTCCAAGAAAAACACATTTGCCAGGCAGACATATGGTTTACGCTTGGACCTGATTTTTGCGAAGATGGTATGAAATGGTACGAAAACTGCATAACACACGCGAATGTACGAAAACTCTGTACATTAAATTTTTCCTGCATGTAAATTGACCTGCTTTTTGCAGTATTGGGGTATTTATTACTCTTACAAATTGGCTTTTAGTAGAAATCAAAGAATACTGAAATATGTCCTTATGTTATATTTACTGATTTATCCCAGTTGAGTTAAAAGTCATTATGAGGATTATGAGGATAGCAAATGTTGTCCTTCGCATCTAATCCGTAATTTCCTGTTGACACTATGAAAATATTTAGTCCCAAAGAGAACATTAAGATCACAGGTAATATAAATGTAAATTGTTTCTTCCATCCATCCTGTGTTTATAGCAGGATAATGCACACTAATGCATCCCAATGGACCTGAATGGATCTGATGTTGAACTTGAAAAATGAGCCCCGGGGGAAGGTTTAGTATTTTGTAATTAAGAATTATGTTGCAATTTAATTGATGGTTTTGTTACAAGTCACAAGTCATGTTGTGATTTAATTGATCTTTTGGTACAAGTCACAATTTGTCCCAAGTCATTCTGCAACACTTCATGATATTGTCACTTCAAGATTTGAAGGAGAATTCTGTTTTTCTTACCAGATTCATTATGTAGATAGTATGACTTTCAAAGCCATGGTTTTGTACTTCTGTGAATTGGTTTCTCCTCAGTACCCATACTTTACACAGCAGTAATGTATAAATCGTAAAGGGGGCCCCAACAGCAGTTAGCGTTCTGGTTCTGCAGATACCTTATTTCTAATTTCCCAAGAAGTAATTTTGGGTACAAAAACGGCATACATACGCGAGCCTACAAAATACTGCTTACTTCAAATTTTTCCTGCATGCTAGTCAGCCTGCTTTGAGGGACTGATTTTGTATTCTTATGTTGGTACTATGCAGTTTTCGTTCCGTCAGGTTTTTGCCCACGTGTGTAAATCGGGTCTTTGATGTCATCTGCACAAAGAAGTCCCTCTGTGAAGTAATGCTAATATGATAACGTGTGATGTACACCCATTAACTATCAGCAGACAGGACCCTCAGATGTTGGGTTATTTTAAAACCGCCCACTGGCTAACAGAAATTACATTACTGAAGAACTGTCTTTTATCATAGATAGTGACAGTCCATTACCATGTGGGAGGCAAGACAAAATGCACTGCTGTGACTGTAGTTTATATTTAGTACAAGTCACCAGTTAAAAAACAGCCACATTTTGAAGTTAACATCTAGCATCATTACTTTTGATGTGGATTCATGAGCAGGTTTCCCTTTGGACTGTTCTTATTGTAAGTTATGGCTTAAAATTACCATCTCA
The DNA here is from genome assembly GCF_001625305.1 of Branchiostoma belcheri. NCBI lineage: Eukaryota > Metazoa > Chordata > Leptocardii > Amphioxiformes > Branchiostomatidae > Branchiostoma > Branchiostoma belcheri. The sequence goes on from NW_017802935.1 coordinate 2,293,791, forward strand.
GATGAGACTCAAGACAACATTTACATGGCTCTCTATAGTTGAAATTCTTTGCGTAAAGAAATATTACTTGAGTACCACCTTTGATTGAAATAGTGCTTGCATCAGAAGTTTTCTAAAGTAAAGTCATTCAATCTGCTTACTACTAGTAGAAGTCCATTTCCTTCAGATATTGTTGGTTTAAGGTTAAATCCCATGATGTAGTGCTTGTATGTTATGTGCTATCCCGAACTTGTCATTCTGTATTCAGGATGTATTTAAGAATTCTGAAGGTGTGTCCCCTCACAAGAGAGTGCACGTGTATCATAAAAGTTTTTACGACTTTTCTTGAGTGCATTTCCATGTAGCAGAACCCAGCAAGCGCTTGGTTTGACGACCAGGAAAGTGAACACCAGTGAAAGCTCAACAAAGCATGACTGTTCTTGGCAAGAAGGATACTGAATTCGAAATGTGACCACTTCAATGTGTGAAAGTTACCTCTGTTTTGAAATTCCAGCAAGAAAATGCTTTTTTGTTCATAGCAGCTGTGCTTGTACAATCACAGAAGGCAAAGTGTTTTATTCCAAAAATGGGGCTCACAGCACAACACTGCATTAGTTTAATTAAGCTTCCTGTGTTCTTCTAAGTTGTCAACTATGATGTAAGTTTGTCTCTGTATTCACCCAGGAAGTTGTGTACAGTTGGTACCTGTTGGCCTCATATGGGCAGATATTTTGTATTGACTCATTTATACTTCTTAAAGCAAATGTGGGTCAATGATGAGTTATCATGAGGTGGCAATCAGTCTAAGGGTGATGTCTTTGCCTCAAAACTTATTTAACTCATACTACAACTTCCGGCAGTGTAGTTAGTGACCGTGTCAGACATTGCTATATATCAAAGAACAAAAGAGAAACAGGATAAGTTATAGTCAGTTCACAGGGAGAAAGAAAAGTCATACATTTGCATCAGTAACATTACCAAAAGACCATAACAAGGACATAAATAAGGGTACAGTTTCAGATGTATAAAACCAGGTGTAGCGCTGTAATGCAGACAAATAGAAGTTCCCACTACAGTGCACTTGATATCCCTGTCGATAACAGCTTTTAGAAACTTTGTATAAATCAAGAAGGGATAATGGAATGTGTTGAACCATTTCCTGAACTCGGCATGGATTTTCTGTACAATGTTGAGACGTAAAATGATATTACGTCCTTTATAATGCGCTAAAGCCATTCCAGACCATTAGTATCAGTACACAAAGCAGCTATATGACAGCTGTAAGCATCATATCTGGCCCTTTTTTCCATGTGTACTGTCCTTAGGGGAGTTTGGAGTCGTAGGGTACCATTATGGTGCCTGACCTTGCCTTGTAGGCTGCCATAAAAGTGTTGTAGATACGATTTTGACGACTCTAAGAAGTTCTTGTGTCAAAGTTGTCCTGCATGCTTTTACTTGGCTTCAGTAGAGTTTTTCACTTTCCACAGTTTGAAAATGGACTTAGAGTTGTTACTGTGTATAGGATGAATTATAGAAGGTATATTTATATATTACAGGTACAGTTGATTATGGTTGTGAAATAAAGGGCAGTGTACACCAGAATTTGCTAATACCAGTTTACTGCACTTCAAGGGGTAATAGCAAATATATGAAATGGAAATCTGTCAGCTCTAAGCAGCTATTACCTGCATACATGTAGATATTGCATTATTTTATTGCTGGTTTATTCTATTTTGGTAACACCCGCCCGAGCCATAAGCAGATTAGTGAACCATATGTCAGCAATAATATCATGAAAGCATCGTGCTGTCCACATAATTTAGCTGTAAAACAAAGCATACTGTATATTATAATCATGTTAAAACACACAACTGTAGAACATTATAGCTTCAAAGCCCGCTGAGTGATTATCATATGATAACATTGAGTATTTCAAGTCCTGCTTTAGTCCTGTACTTGCATGTACAGGTGCCTTTAAGAAGTGTTGTCACGTACTGTTCATCTACAACCCTAGAAGCACGTTTATGGCACCCAGTTCGGTAATTCGGGAACGGGCGACCCAGGGGATAACAGGCTTCCTGCTATGATGAAAATCGATGTTAAGTGTGGAGTGTGAATCTTTTAGTAGAGGGGGAAGTATTTACCATTTAGTTTATATCCCTTTGGTTTTAGGACTGCCTGTCCTTAAACTTCAGGCCACTGAAAATCATTTTGTAGGTTTGCAGATATTTGCTAAGAAATGTTTGATTGAATGAACTAGAAAAGTTATCATTATAATGCCGTTGCCAGAATAGAGCCGTACCAGTTGCATTGAATGCCACGCCCTTGAACATCTGCTTAGAAAAACAGATTTATTTGAAAAATGCATTCAATCCAGTGGTTGAATGATTTTGTTCATTGTGCATGAAATTGGTTTTCCTCATAAGCATAGCTTTGAATTCTATTTTGTTGATGCAGAAATGATGAGGTTATATGATGCTTATACATAGTTATGGACCAGGTTGCATGCCAAGTGTGGTTTATTGGTGAAAACTTTACACCAACTGACTTTTTAATTTGAAATGATAACTACATGTATGACATAAAGAATCTATCTGTATACCTTAGGATTGAATTGACACATGATTTATATTTTTTCACATGATTGTAGTTTGTACATGCCTTTTATTGTATTAAACTTCTATATGCACAAGAAATAACCAGCCAGCATTTTGGAAGTCCGTCTGTTACCATTCTCATGGTAGCACTGACTACCAAAACATTGGCAAGTAATTATTATTGGCTGTGTACATACACTGTACATATCGACCTCTAAGTAACACCCAAAATCCAGTTATACTGCCTATAATGCAATCAAAGTTTTTTTTTAGATTCATGTTATGAATCAATTATTATTTAATCTGCCAAAGAAAAAAATAGGTCAGAAAGGCAAGTTTGAATAGGCTGTTTTAATCTATTAGAGGTTTGTTATGGTTACCAAATTACACTAACCGCAGTAGGACCAATAGAAATGGACAGAATGTTGTATGATCCAATTACACTGGAAGTAGCTAACTGAATTATATCTGCATGGAGGAAACCCTAAAACCTATTAGCCTGGAAGCATGTCATTACCTATAAGACCTGTAGAACTTACAACTGTTGGAGCCAGTCCAATACAAAAGAATTGCAATCAATGTTAGACGACTCATTTTGCAAGATATAGGCTATCAGTTTGTACATTGTACTGTAATGGTCAAAGATTTTCAATACTTCTTGAAGTACAATTATAGTATATCTTATTCTTAATTACTTCTTGACCTTCTGGAACTTGTTTGAGACTCAAAGTAAAATTGATTTTTGTAGGACATCAATTTTATTCATAGGTGTATAAGTAAGAGATATTGTTAACTAAAGATGGTATCTGTTTGGATCTTTTCCAGTCGGTATTGATTGCCATTTGGTACAATGGTCGTCTGGTACAAAAACTGTTCCTACATATATTCATTCATAAGAAACCAATATGTATGAGAAAGAATGCTTGTAAAAAAACGGGCCTTGTTACATTGGATAATCATTATTCTATAAATAGTGCTTATAAATAGTGCTTTTATACATACCTAGGTTTATAGGCAGAGGTTTTAAATGCATAGCAATGTTATAAGTTTGTATGAGAGATGCAAGAAACCTAACTTTGCATTCATATCGTTGACCCATTGCAACAAAGCTGCAAAGTAGGGCAAGCTTGCATTTCCCCCCATGGATTTCACTGATATCGACCCTTTGGGTCTCTGATGTTCACAGCCTATGCTGCACCACGCTTCTGAAAGAAAGTAAATCTCACATGAAACATACATGGTTTCAGTTGGTAACCACACGGGTTGCCAACCATTTACTGAGATCACGACTACACTGGCCCCATGACACATCGGTATGGTCCAAATCCTCATAGCCTTGGTAAAATGGAATAAACAGAGAGGGGACTCTCTGTATGTATGAGTGTTGCTGGGGTTTCCCAAGTGCTTTATACTTTTGACCTGCACATATCTGCATTGGATTTACACTCATTACTGTATATGTATGGGTGATTATGTGGTTAAGGCCACACAAACTTGTTTTCATGGACGACGTCCTCTGGAGACCACTTATTTGATGCAATGTGAACTTTACGACTTGCTTGCTGATTTTTTCATAGTTTCGCAATTATAGCTGTCGTTTGTGGTTCTTCGGGGAATGGCCCAAATTTAGGGACCTGTCAAACTGTGGGCACTTTGTCGCATGTTGGTTGTCCATATGTTCTCCATATGGCAAAAAGAACAGGATATTTTGGGAATCATACCAAAATCAATATAAAAAGGAACGGACAAATGTATAATGAGAATTAAACTGTTCTCTAACTCAAGAAAAAGGATGAACTTTCATGCTAACAGACAAATGTCTAGAATAAAGATTGGCAAATAGCACACATGATAGGTACATGATAATGGAAAACAGGTTGCCTATTCCCTTACCTACAGTATGCATACATAAATACACAGGTACACAAACATACTGTAGCATATTCAATGTTATGATGAATCATAATTGTTTCATCACACACTAAATTTTGCCCCTGTTTTTTCTTCCATGTGCTGTTCTACTCTATCCTGTGTGTTGACATCAACAGGTATGTTTAAATGTTTCTTCCTCTTACTAGTGATGTTAGATTTTTAATGCAGAAACTTCACAGCAATAACTGAATAAGACAATGCAAAGTTGCGATGTAAGATGGAAGTCAGGTTTTTAGAGAAGCTTGTTCCAAGAGATGGAATCCATTTTGATTAAAAGTTTTAAAGATTGAAGCATTTTCTTTTCTGAGAAGCAACTAATTACATTGTACATATGCTATGGCCTGATCAATGCCAGAAGACTACAGTGTACATTTATCTCTGTCACAGAATTCCATCGATTAACTGTCAGTTTTACAATGCTACATGTAGCAGGTGCTAAAGAACATGCTTTTTGTGACGTATCCGACATTTCCAGGCCATATGTGGGCAGTACAGTTAATTACACCTTCCAAACTTGACACCTAGATGAATGTACCTATATTGTAACATGTCTTTTATTATTGAACTGTTGAAATTAACCAAAGGGACCATTAATCTTGAGTTTTTAGAATTAGCTGATGTTAGAATCTTTAAAACTGAAACGTTTGCGGTTGTTTGTTTGTGGCATTTTTTATGGCGACCTCTTTACTACAACACTACAAATGTACAAGTCTGTTCTTTGAGTGAGAAAGAACTTGGTAGTTACTTGTAGTTGTATACATGTACCTTTTACGCCTACACATAGGGGTACTTTTATTCCAGGCCATGTAGCATAGTGATCGTAACTATTACACTTTACAGACGAAGGTAACCATTCCCATCTCCCTCCTCCCATTTTCTTCCACTGACATCTAGAAGTGATGTGATTGCTTTTTCCATTGCCAGTCTTTTACCACAAGCCCTGCATACAAATTGATTTCACAGCTACATACTCTTGGTCATGCTTATTTCATTTTATTACCTCCAAGGTTCTGTTTTTGTTCTGTCTTGTTTATGTGTTTGCTTGTGTGTTAGTGGTTATGGTCGCGTGCTTGGCACATGGGGACACAGGAAGTTTAGGTCAAATTTCTCAGAAAAACCTTATCTCATTGCTGTCTTACTTTTCCTGCCATATGCATTAGCTGTTTCCTTACGAGAGCCAGTGGGAAAATGCATGGACTGAAGCAGCAAGAAATTTAAAAGTGAATAAAAGAGGAAATACACAAAAAAAAGGTACTAGAAATTTAAGCTATGCATTCTTTATTTGCAAACCGTTCAATCCAGGAATACGGTGCATCATTGTCTGAAACAAGTACTTGGCAAGTATGAATGATACACAGTGCTCCCATTACAAGGAAGTTATATGACATACATGTAAGCTTGGGAGTGAAACCAGGCATAAAACAAAATTGATTCTGTCTTTGATCTGTACTTGGGAGCAGTTGCTGCTGGATTAATGGCATTTTCCTGTGCTTTTGACTTTCCTCCCTGTATATCACAGCTATGCGAAATAAAAGGCGGAGAATGTTTAGTGCCAGGGAAATTGGACCATGTATCTCCCAAGGTTTCTCGGTGCATTGTTCAGCTTTAAAGTAGGTAATTTACGGTGGTTATAAAGGCTGTGTTTCTGTCATTGAGGGATGGCTTTTGTCATTTGCCTTTGCTGGGGAAAGAGAAAGCTTTTAGTCACTGTCTTTTAGCCCAGTGTTCAAAGGACCTTGTGATACGATTGGCTGGATTATTACGTGGGAAATCCATAAGCTGTAATAACTTTTCACACCCATATCATAGTAAAAGGAAGGGAACAATTTTAACTGCAACTTTCTTGCATTATGGCTCCATTTATAAACCAACTATAGACTGTAGACACCCATCAAAAAGCTCAAATGGCTGCCAAGAGAGGCAGTTTCCTCTTTTTATATGCCTAGTTTGACCGTTTGCAGTTTGAAATAGAAGGTTTCGTGCCTCTTCCTTCAAAGTTTCAAACCATGAAGCATACAGGCGGAACCTTTTAGTATAGAATTACTTTCAGAAACAGCCCAACAATCAACACAATGAAAACAAAATTCAATTATCCTACAAATTAAATTTTCCCTGAATCAAAGTGTCAAACCATGAAACTTGTAAGAGGAACTTTGCTATTGTAGTATTAATTTCAATTAGCCTAACAATTAACACTGTGAAAACAGAATTCAATACTATCCGCCATTTCCATTTGTCTATTCCCTGTTTGAAAAACAGCGTGTTTGAGAGATTTGAAGTACAGCACGTTACATTTTGGAGTTTGTTAAAACCTTTTTTTTTTCAGATGGCAGATACATGTACATGTGACGTCATGGCATGGACGTTAGTTAGACAAAGCCACAGTATTTACGATAGTCAACTTTTTATTTACATTTCCTTTGCATTACACTGTACGTGTTTGTGTACCAAAAGTATCCTGTAGTCTTACACAATGCTTCACCTTACATTCATTGTACCTGTTGCGTAATAAACTTACATTTGACTTGCCTTATCATATCCAACAAAGTCTAGTATATAAAATTAAGTATTATTGTTTTGAAGGCCAGCTCAAAAATACTATATTCAAAAGAATGATATATGATAGTATAAACAATACCATTATTAGGTGTCACGTGAACATGGACTAGTCCAGAAGGCGTGTCTGTTACCAAGTATGTACAGAGTGAGTAAGCGGATGGTTAATTGCCTGAGGGCAGACATGCTTCCCAACCTACACAGGAAATGACAAGTACACCACACCACATCCTTACTTGTAGTAGTATACCAGTGAGCTGGCTCATCAGTATAGGTCCTGTCTAAACAACAGGGCTTATAGTATCAAGTTTTAGTCAAGTTTTGAGTGATTTTAGGGAAAGAGGGGTTTTAGAAATGGGGTCGTGTTTTTGGACTGTGTTTGTGGGACTGTTTGTACAGCATATGTTTGCACAAGGCACTGACGTAAAAGGTGAGTGAACTGTTGTAACTGTGGTTGAATTTTCAGTAGTGTACAGTACCGGTGGTGTCTGTTTTGTGACACTACTGCCGCCACCGGTGTATTACTGAAGTCACAACACACGGCTTAAATTTCACCATGTTTTAATACCTGTGGATTTGAATCTTACCAGTAAATTAATAGAGTCAAGCCTGTACAAGTGACCTGACCTTTGTAAGGAATACCTGGCCACTTTTTGGTGGTCGCTTGGATAATTTTTTCTCATTGACTCAAGCATTAAGAATCTTTGACCACCTGTTAACATAGACCAGATTTTATTGGTCCCGAATGGTCTTCCTGGGCAGGTTTGACTGTATTTCTTCCTAGCTGTACGTAAGGACGTTGTATGTTATAGTACGTCATGTGTTGACTTGGGTGGTATCCGTTCATGTATTGGGGCTAGTACAGGAGTACTGCAGGTGTGTAGAACTTGTACGTGCATTTTGTCAGGTACAGTCTAAAGGTACACTAAGGTTCGAAGGTTCTGAATTGAATCCTACATGGAAGACTGAGGTTGTAGCGGCAGCTCGATTACCCCATGGCTGAACTCTCTCCTATAGGCCCTTTTGTTAAAGAAATTTGTTGGCAGAAATGGGGAAGTTTCTTGGGAAAAGGTCTATCGTTCCGTACTAAACCTTTCCATGGGATTCGAAAATCTGGTAAGAATACAAGCATGCAAGATGTTTGTGGCATTTGACATCGAATTTGACTTTATCAAAATGATTGATTTATCCAAGAGTGAAGAAAGAAGACTGACTGACTCCCTTGCTATATAATATAGTCAGTTGTTACCTGTCTTGTCAGCTTTAAAATTTTGTACTCTACAGTCAATGTCTGTGTTAAAAGATAGCTGTATGTATTAGGTACATATACTGGTATTTAAATTTCCAACTGTGTGAATTTTGCAAGACTAGAATGATGAGTTTTAGAGTATGGACTGAGACAGTGGGAACTGACCGGTGTCCTATTTCCCAGCAAACTTGTTGATACATGTGTATGTTTGGAACCCTGTGAAAACATGCCAAACAGCAGGAAAACAGACAAATACAACATAGCAGGGTTTTGACTCCAACCACAGCTCTGTTTGGACTGGTTTGGCCAAGTCAAGGGTCAACCATAATTCCTGGTCAACCTTTTTCTTCATACCATCCTTTTTTCTCTGTCCCTTTTCCAGAACAATATGTGAGGAAGTAAATGATTTGATGAAATTGTACAGAAACCCTTTGAACCCTCTTTATTCTACAAAACGAAGAAACAAATATTTGATTTTGTTTTTGGGTCTGATATCAGGGGTCGAAATAACCCTCTGTGTGCAACTTGGTGCAAGTAAATTTGGTGTCGTGCAACTAATTTTTTGCCTGCTTGCACCATGGTGCAAGTTTGCTTTATCCACTGTTACTACCTGTAGAATTACCCAATAATATTAATTAATAAAGAACTGGAGTGGAAAGGAACAAAACCAGAATCCATGAAGTTTTTCTTCATTTTTTGTAAGTAACAGAAGGTTACTATCTACGTCGCTGCCAGCGGATGTTTCCCATCACTTCTGTATTTTTGGAGGGTGCAACTATTTTTCTTCCAGTGCAAGTATTTTTCTTTTCATTTGCACCAGTGCAAGTTGGCCCCAAAATCTATTTCGACCCCTGGATATGGAAATGCAGTAATACAAAATTAATATATTTGCAGTGTTGAGGTAAAGAGGTCAGCAAAACATTTAAGTTTTAAAAGTTCTAAGTAATCTAACATCAGCTAATTCTGAAGAATCAAGCTTAATGGTCCCTTTGGTTAATTTCTATTGTTCAATAATAAAAGACATGTTACAATGTAGGTGTCATCTAGGTGTCAAGTTTGGAAGGTGTAATTTACTGTACTGCCCACATATGGCCTGGAAATGTCGAATACGTCACAAAAAACATGTTCTTTAGCACCTGCTACATGTAGCATTGTGAAACTGACAGTTACTCGATGGAATTCTGTGACAGAGATAAATGTACACTGTAGTCTTCTGGCATTGATCAGGACATAGCATAGTAATTAGTGTAATTAGTTGCTTTATAGAAAAGAAAATTATTCTTAAAAACTGGTCGCCTTTTAAACAAAATGGATGTCATCTCTTGGAACAAGCTTCTCCAAAAACCTGAAGCATAAGATTCTTTCAACATCCATTTGATAACACTTCAAACATGCATTCAATCTATAACCATGACCTTATAAAAATTATCAAGGTATATAAATTGATGAAAGATAACCATCCGATTCATGCATATTTGATTGTCATCAAAATTGCCATTGTGTCAAAGACCATCTCAGTGATTAGCTAGGCACCTGTTGGAGTCTCTCCCTAGGTAACAATGAAAAATTGTGCATTTGGCCTTGATAGAAAGTCCTTTGAAGAATGACATGCTCATTTTGTTTTGCCCTACCCCCTTATTATAGCGATCTTATCTATTGTGACAGTAGTGATAGATAATCATGAATCATAGATAATTCAGAAGCGTAATTTAAGTAATTACCCAATGCTATTGTCCTCAACAT
>NW_017802935.1:2303866-2338029 GCF_001625305.1 Branchiostoma belcheri
AGTCAATGTCTGTAGTTAAAAGATAGCTGTATGTAATTAGGTACATATACTGGTATTTAAATTTCCAACTGTGTGAATTTTGCAAGACTAGAATGATGAGTTTTAGAGTATGGACTGAGACAGTGGGAACTGACCGGTGTCCTATTTCCCAGCAAACTTGTTGATACATGTGTATGTTTGGAACCCTGTGAAAACATGCCAAACAGCAGGAAAACAGACAAATACAACATAGCAGGGTTTTGACTCCAACCACAGCTCTGTTTGGACTGGTTTGGCCAAGTCAAGGGTCAACCATAATTCCTGGTCAACCTTTTTCTTCATACCATCCTTTTTTCTCTGTCCCTTTTCCAGAACAATATGTGAGGAAGTAAATGATTTGATGAAATTGTACAGAAACCCTTTGAACCCTCTTTATTCTACAAAACGAAGAAACAAATATTTGATTTTGTTTTTGGGTCTGATATGGAAATGCAGTAATACAAAATTAATATATTTGCAGTGTTGAGGTAAAGAGGTCAGCAAAACATTTAAGTTTTAAAAGTTCTAAGTAATCTAACATCAGCTAATTCTGAAGAATCAAGCTTAATGGTCCCTTTGGTTAATTTCTACTGTTCAATAATAAAAGACATGTTACAATGTAGGTGTCATCTAGGTGTCAAGTTTGGAAGGTGTAATTTACTGTACTGCCCACATATGGCCTGGAAATGTCGGATACCTCACAAAAAACATGTTCTTTAGCACCTGCTACATGTAGCTTTGTAAAACTGACAGTTAATTGATGGAATTTGGTGACAGAGATAAATGTACACTGTAGTTGTCTTGTATTGATCAGGCCATAGCATAGTACAATGTAATTAGTTGCTTTATAGAAAAGGAAATTCTTCTTAAAAACTGGTCGCCTTTTAAACAAAATGGATTTCATCTCTTGGAACAAGCTTCTCCAAAAACCTGAAGCATAAGATTCTTTCAACATCCATTTGATAACACTTCAAACATGCCTTTAATCTATAACCATGACCTTATAAAGATTATAATGATTATAAAAAGATTATCAAGGTATATAAATTGATGAAAGATAACCATCCGATTCATGCATATTTGATTGTCATCAAAATTGCCATTGTGTCAAAGACCATCTCAGTGATTAGCTAGGCACCTGTTGGAGTCTCTCCCTAGGTAACAATGAAAAATTGTGCATTTGGCCTTGATAGAAAGTCCTTTGAAGAATGGCATGCTCATTTTGTTTTGCCCTACCCCCTTATTATAGCGATCTTATCTATTGTGACAGTAGTGATAGATAATCATGAATCATAGATAATTCAGAAGCGTAATTTAAGTAATTACCCAATGCTATTGTCCTCAACATTGTGATCAACTTGGTAACAGAAGTCAGTGTTCAAGGCATGTATGCCACCCATCTGTTAATAACACTATTGTAAAAGTTTGAAAAGATCAAACACCTTGTTTGTAACATTGCTATATTCTGTTTTATGAATGATATTGGATGATAGAGTCAGCTAACCTAGCATACATGTATTTCTTGTATCATTATGTTATATTATCCACATTTTATTTGAAAATGCTTTTGGAGAGTGTTGTATCAGGAAGAGTTTTATACTTGAAAGTTTGAAGGAAATATCAGGATTAATTAAATAATGATAAACCTCGTTGCTACATAGAAATGATGATGAGGGTGGAAAATAGAGTTCTGTCCTCCCCTGTTATGATTTGAAAATGGAACAGTCCCAGAACTGAAGATCATGATTTAAGATGAACTTGACAATGTCCAAGGCCTGGGTTCCCTCAACAGAAGCAGTTGTAGGCACAAGGGACAGACTGTTGACAGATATGAGGACCAAACTCCCAGTTATCTTATGAATTCCAAGCTTGTAGAACAGCTGAAGGTCGCAGAAGGTCGCCCGTCCTTCTCAGCAGCTAACTGCCAGACATTACTTCATCAGGGACTGGGCCAAAACCAACATGATCTGTCAACACATAAAGGCAGTATAGTTTGTTGGTATTGAAAGGGAAGGCTAACATTAGGCAGAATTAACATAAAAAGCTCAAGATATGAACTTTCACCAAGTTGGTCCGAGCTCGAGCTCTAGATACAGATCTGTCTCAAAATTTATACATGGTCCATCCCAATGAATTTTGAGCTCCTAGATTAAAATATAAAACACACAGCCTCTTGTTTGCTTTCCCCTGAAGTTTTGATATCTCTCTGCATCTGAAAACCCCTCCAACCTGAAAGGGACTGACCTGTATGTCAAAGGTTATGACCTTCTCACCATGAACAACTCCATGTAGACAATTAGGCACCACCTTAGACTCTAACAGGTTGATAACAAGCTGAGAGAAACACAAACATCTTGTGGGAAAGTCTATCCAAGGTTTGCATGGTTTGTAACAAGGACTTGTTGATGGACTTATTTGCGAGGTAAAGAGCTGCTGTAGTTCAATGCACTGCCCTGGCATGTGAGGTGTGGTTTTGCTTTTTGCATGTGCATCAAAAAGAGCAGACTGTGTCTTCCCTAAGGTAGAAAGGTCCCAGAAATGGCTTGATTCCAGGTACGGTCACAAAAACAAAGTTGAAGAACAACGTCTGTATTGTCTGGCAGAAAGTTTGGTCACTGGTGGGTGGAACGGCCAGCTTTGACCTTTCCACAACCAGATGTATTTTCAGTATCTTTTATTGCCACTACCTGTAAGTGTTACAGTCTTTTGGAGCAGACACAGGCAGATAAACTACTACCTTAAAAAGAGAAGGGGAATGCCGAAGTCTACTATGGCCCTAACACATCAGTTTTCATCTTACACTCAATACATGCTAACCCTTAGGAATTTGGCAACCTCGGCTCCAATAAAATGCAATGAAACTGGTACGTTTTATCGTAAAACTCGGCTGGGAATGGTGGAATAATCTGGAGGTCATTTAGAAGCCATTTGTTCACTGTTTCTAGGAATACTTCTTTTCCTTTGCCTCATTATAGAATGTTTTATGTTCTGCCAGTTTATTATCATGAACAAAGTGTTACATGCATAAGTCAGAGAATGCTAAAGAGGAACGACTGCTAAGCTAGCTTTAACTTGGACCTGCATGCCAGTAAAGTAAGTCGGAAGTCAATTGATTTTTATCGTCCAAACTGCACTACTCAATGAAGGTGACTGATACGTCAAATTGACATTGAACTCCAGTCAAATTCCATTTGCTGTTTGAATAAATCTTTTCCAACACTTCCATTATTATATAGAGCAATTTCACATTTCGAGATTGACTGTTCATAAGAATGGAAATGGTTCATTTTGTGCAATGCCCAAAAGCATTGTGAGGTTTATACTCTACAACATATCATCATAGAAGCAATCACAATATTCCTTCCACCTATTTCACACTCTGTGTGCATTGGAAATGATACACATAATACACACCATATATTCACAATGAGCTTGCTGTAGTCATGACTATGATTATATGATATTACTAATATTGTCTGTAAGGCTATTTTATGCTTAGTTGTATTGCCATTAGGATGAAGGACTGGAGTTGAATTACCCTTACTTTGCCCCTTTGCAGTTTGATTTTGGATTTGTGCAGAGAGATATAACGTTACAGCTGACTGAACAGAATGCAATTTAGATTTAGAAGATGGCTTTGATGCTTTGATGATAACTTCTTGGAAATGTTTTCTTGGATTGAGAAACTTGTTTGACTAACTCAACAGTATCAAAGTTTATACGAATGTATCTGAGATTGGGTGAGGGTAGATTGAGGTGTAGCTCATCAAATATTTGTGTGAAAGAAGGGCATTCATTCAATTCCATCTTCTAGAAAAAATTTAATTCGATAAAGCTTGAAGATACTCTTATGAGTTGATTGCTGCACATGGTAGAAATGTGAATAGTACATCAGAATTAGATTTCTGTAAATGCATTTACTGTTATGCTGGAGGTCTGAGGGAGTAGCTGGTAAAAGTATTATTTTGGGGAGCACAGTGGAGTAACAAATACAGATGGTACCCAGGCTAGTGAGGCAGGAAAAAGGAGGTTTTCACTGTGTTTGAAGTTAACAGTTAAAACCATTCTGTAGTACAATAAAAATGCAAAACAAGTATTCGTGGTATTATGAATTTAAGGTGTAGAGGACACCACGAAAACTAAGGAAATGAAATTACTGTAAACATTTAATGATTTATTGTAGCAGTATAGGGTTTGCGACAGCCATAGTGATTCACCATTCTTATCCATACCTGTTCGTATACAAATGTGCGTCATCTTATTTAAGTTATATATTCCCTCTGTTGTTCAGTATTGACCGTGATATCAAGGCCAATGAAATTCAGTCTTAACCTTCATTGAGCTTCTGTCCCTCCTGATCTTTTGGCCCCTCGTCCTTGATGAGACTTCTTAAGAAGTACTCCCAACCTTAAGATCCTCGTGGGGAGTTCATTAGAGCTTCCTTGATAGACTCAGCAGCTTTGAAGCTGTTAGATGAGTAGCTGGGGAGGCGGCTTAGTCTGGTTTTTGTCCCTTTCAGGGATAATTGAGATGCTCCTGAGGGGTGTGTATGTATAGGGAGTTGATTCATCTTACCTGCTGCTGTTATAGAAGGGGAGAACAGCTAGGTCATGGTCAGGTGTCTCTCTGAATCCAAATATTGTCTGTCGTCACAGTTCACAAATAATATGACAATTGGCTGTGTATTTGACAGATATTGCATTATAGTAGAACATAATTTATATCTGCCTTTCCTGTAGTTTGATAGTGTATTACCTATTTTATCGTTACCTGGTCTTCTGGAATTTGAGATAAACTTTGACGTTTACAGATGGAAAGGAGGGATATGTCTGTATCTTGAATTGTATCATGCAACTCAGATTAAAGATGAAGAATAAGACCTCCAAGGCAATGCAGTGTTTCCTGTAATATACTGATGAAAAAAGTCAATGTCTCGTTAATTTTATTAGCATCTTAGAGAAGAGTTAGTGTGAGTTTCAGTGGTTCATCATAACATCTGGGGGCCAAAGGTCAAGTTTGTTACAACTGCCACAGGAACTAGATAGAAAGCAGGTCAGAGGTCAAGTCCATAAGTAGGTGGAACAGGAAGTCTACAAAGGGCGGGGCGCGACCTTGGCAGCAGCCGCTTGGCAGGCAGTGACCTGAACTTGAACGGATCCCGCGTGCGAAATGGATTTCACACATGTGCACAACGTTTGGATTTCCTAACTGTAAGGTTGGCAGGGGCCTGTGGTGTCACTGTACCTCCACAGAAGATGGCATCAAAGGACGCTAACAACTTATCACAGTTTTCACACTCAATAGTCAACCTCATCTTTTTGGACAAGTTTGCATCTCGTTAGGCTATCTTGTTTTGAAAGATCGAAAAAGGATAGAGGAAGAAATGTTTCTTACTGTAACTGTAGGAAATATCTTTATCATAAAGGCTGGTCATGTAAAGGAATGTTGATGTGAATGTGGTAATGCTACTGTAACAGTAAAAAAAATAAAGCACCTGAATAAAGGATTGGTACTGATATTTACACATAATCTCCCTCCCCCCACCTACGTTTGACCTTTCCTGGTTAATCTTTAGTCATCATTTTCAGCATTTGACCTTTCAGTGACAGCATTTTCATTAGCTGGTATTTAATCCAATCACCAGCAGGGCAGATATCCATGTCAAACTGCTCTGTACAATCACTTGAATGTCCTTTTCTGCCAGACCAGACACTATGCTTTTCATTCCGATATCTCTGAAGACTGGGAAGTACATGTATTTGTGTAGTAACTTTTGTAATTTTGTAGTTTCAAATCCTAGTGCTCTATAAAAAGATCATCAAAAATAGCTTTTTATTTATCACATGAATCCTTCCGTCTCCATATTGTTAACGTTATATAAATATTATAGTAAAAAAAATATATTCCTTTCCCTCTAGCTTTCTATCATAATCTTTTATGTGGGTCTTTCAAATTCAAAGTGATAAAACCTGATACCACCACATGCCCACATAGATGTATGGGCTCATCAATTCAGATGCAGTACTTCATGTCTCGTTATACCTGATGTTTTCAAAATGACTGCTGCTTTTACTGTTAACTTAATGGTAGCAATTTAACAGTTCTGCTATTATAGCTCAAATATACAGTGATATGGATATCATCTGACGTGGTAAAATGTGTTTGTATGACTGTAATAAAAGCCAGACAATTTGCTTCTAAATGCAGGAATTTACATTACGTCAAATGAAGGCAGTTTGCTAAGAGTCCCACGTGTATGATGTGGCTAGACCTCACATAAATGTGTCATCTCTGCCAGTGTTTTAGTTCTGTAATCAGTGATTGGTTGATAAACTATGACACAATTCACCCCCATTGAGAGGTGTGTGTCATTGTTTGACCTTGCGGCCTTGTAGACTGGAGTATTTCCGCTATAGTACTGTCCTTTGTACATAGTCAAAGTCCCTTATTCTTTGACTATGTATATGTACAGTATGTACAGTATTATTTTGAACTTAAATGTTTTATTCCTTCAAAACTTTTCTTTATTTCTTTTCTTGTTAGCCTTACCCAGTTTAACCTGAAATATCAGACTACAAGAGAAACACTTTGCCCTTGTCCCTTATTTTTGAAAAAACTGAGAAAACGTAAAATTTGTGTGTCCCTGCAAAACCTGCAATCATTCTCAAGGGCAAGGCCCCTGTGGTCATTACCTCATACCTGATGACACCCACCTGTTACAGATAGCCTAATGGTGTAGGAAGGAGAGACACCTGTTAATCTTTCTGACATAACTTACTATAATCTTGGTAACTTTCCAGGGCAAGTTATTGACAAATGCCATATTTATCCCTCATGCTAGATGCAGTGCGTATTTCATGTTATGCAAAAGTGAAGAAGTATCTTGTATACAATTCCACATATGAATTGATAGACATGCTGTTTACATCTTTTCCCTCAGAAAATATATAATAGATGTCCTGCTAGTAGTGTTAGAACATGCAAGAAATTCCAAGCAAGGGAAAGAAACAGAAAATACAGTGCAAAGTTCTTTTCACTTCTTCCCCCAAGTTTGTAAAGATGGCTTCCACATGTTGACTAATCAGTACAAATAGTGGCACCATGGGACAGGGTGTACCTTACATGGGATGGACACCACTGATAAGGAGGTCATCAGGTCACATCCCCTGGGACACACCCCTCTGACTGGGACATGTGTAGATCAATGACTGCAACTGCCCCTAACAACATACCCTGTTGTTACCAAGGCAAGTGCAGAAAAGAAGAAAATTATACAAATACAGCAGCACTGGTTGTAACTAGTCAAATCCGTCCAAGAAAACCTGATGATAACTCTGGAACATCTGGTTGCTTAGTTGGTTATGTGTTATTGCAGCCATGATTCAGTGTTTCTTGTGATATAGTGCCACACATTATCAAATTGATGGTCCTGTAGTCTTGATAATAGCAAACAAAAATCTCATTTATACCGAATAATCAGAGATACTGTACATCAATAAGTCCGAAACAGCCACGTTTTGATTGATCCTCAGCAAGTTAAAAGCTTCTCTCTGATTGGTCCAAAGTTTTGATGAAGCTAACATTTGACTGACAGGCTTCCACAGAGAAAAATAGGTCAGAGCCATTCTGAGTGAAAAATCGGTGACATCAAGATGCTTTTAGGGGTTTTAACACCTCCGAGTATATCTGGTATCCAGTCGGCTGGATCTATCAGTCCTTCCAGGCACCATTACAGCCCACTCACTCCTAACCGTGATAAGACGTCAGATATCACAGAATTCTGTATTACTACCTCTTCTATTTCTAATAAATTACCTGCACCTCTGTCCTACTTCTTCTTGGTCCATCCTTCAAGAAGTAGAAGACTGGCATTCGTTGCCTCAAACAAAATGTAGTTATATCCAAGAAGGCTTGACAATCTTCCATTAAGTGATAAAAGAATATTGGCATAGGCTGTTTCTTTTATGCAGTGGTACTTGCAGTGTACATGTATGTGAATATGGTATTATTGCATGTAATTGTTCTTGTAAAGAGTAGTGGATCTGGCAACCACACTGGCCCTCTTCCCCCTGCAAGTTCACTACACATTAAATTTTGATTCAATCATCTTCAGTATTAGAAATTCTTCTGCTGTTGCCTCCACGAAGCTTGTTCACTGCACCCTAGCTCTCCTGTTGATACCCAAGCAAACTTTCTTCAGACCAAGTAGGGGCACCACATTTGCACTTGGATAAACAGTTCATGACATGTTTTTGGTGTAATGGTTTCAACTGTGGTACAACCAGCGTTCCTAGTTATTGGGACACCCAGTAAGAGTAATGGGCAGGGGTGCCCTTCTAATGGCTTACATGTGTTGAAGAGGTGGTGTACACATGGGGAGGGTCTGGCCCACTGACATGGCTCAAAATGTGATAAAAACATTGAGGTGTGAGCTTCTACCATAATCCAAAGGACACCTGGGCTTTCAAGCATGATCCAGTGGATAGAACCATGCACTAGCAACTTCATATACTTTAGGGCAATGATTTATGGCTAAATTTTTGATAACAATTAATGATTATTAATAACAATTTCAAATTACTTGAATGATTTAATTGATATTGTTACAAGTTAAAAAAAAATCCCTCGCTGTGACTTGGAATGGATTCTATACGTATTTATCCTTTTTTCCCCTTTCTTTCAAAAAGGTACATGTAACCACATTAGGTCGGTTAGAGCTGGAAAATTTGATTAGTATAGCGGCTAAGCCTGACCTGGAAAAGTTAATTTTACAACACATAATTGGTTCCACAGATAACGTTTCTCTAGTTTGTGGGTCATCTGTCTGAGCCAGTTTGTCAGGTGAGATTAGTGGTGGCTGGTAAGTGGTGGGATGATCCCAGGGCTGTGGAGAGTCCTGCTGAGTGCAGTGGTACATGTAGATGTGACATCAGACTTCTGACATCAGACTTCTGACGTCAGAATTCTGATGTCATTCTCCATCATCCTCCTCTCTGGGGATGGTATGAATGGTAAAACTGGCCAAACTGGGGCAAAGCACATATCACAACACACAGCCAGTCACTATGTTATTCCCAACCATGTAACACCCATGTGTGCATTGTACAATCATGATTTTGTACATACTTTTCTGGCTGTATCAGAGAATTGACCCAAGTGTAGCCAGTTTCTGTTATTGTTATTACCCATAGAGGAGTCTGGGAGAGAGTACTAGAGCCTAATGTGATATCAATAATCTTCCTTAGTTTGCCTAACTATATGATCAAAGTTTTGCTGGTTTGAAATAACTGTTCAGGTAACACTACAGGATACATACTGAGCCTAATATCCATCCACGAACACTATACCCTGTATATATCGGTTCTACCTATTAGTAAATAAGCTCCTACTTTCAGAAAGAGCAGGCATGACAAGATGTAAGAATAACTTATAATTATAATAACAGTAATACTGACGGTGCCAGACAGTGACACTGCTCCTGGTCTGAGACAAAAGGTTACGTCTTAGACTTGCAAATCAACTTAAATGCACTATGAGGTACATGTTATATAATTACTTAGGCAGTATTACACCAGTTTAGTTAGCCTTTATCTACAATCATGTCTTCAGATACTCTCTCTTTAGTCTCTAATGGTTTGGACTGTCTGTCACTCCTGGCAATTATGGGTTTTATCTTGTACATGCATGAGACAGAATGTCTGATGAAAATAATAAATCCTTACAGTTTGCAGTATCCTGACATGTTTAAATGCATGTACATGAATGATCAGTTAAAAACTCTGTGATCTCTCTCTTTCCCTCCCTCCCCCTCTCTCTCTCTTCTCTGTCACTCTCTATAAAACCTACATTCAAATTGAAATCTAAGGGAACCTCCAGCTTTTTGTGTTGTGTCTCAGTTATGCAAAAATTGCTAATATAATGAGAAGTGAACAGTTGTATTCCTACAACTTCATAGCTAAAACCTATCAGGAAAAGATTTGGTGACAAAGGATTTTCCACAATGGAAGTGGTGGGTGGCCTTAAGTACTTCCGAGAGAGTAGAGACAGCCTGGCAACCATTGGTAGTGCCACTAAATATAAAAGTGCTATTGGGATGTTTTGTATACCGTCAGAGATATGGGAAAAGTACCTTTGATTAAAGGGATGCAATACAGCAAGTCATTAAGGAAAGGGAGTAAGTACCTTACTCTAAATCCAAAAGCAAAATTACAGCAAGCAAAGCAAAAGTGTTGATATCTTGTGTTTTAGACCATTTTCCTGGGGCTTATTTACAAATTCTGTTTCCATTTCTGTCCAACTGTGTTTCCTTGGAATGCTCCCATTTTTTGCCCAGAAAGGCCTAGTTTTACGGGTCAATTTACAATCTATAGGTGACTGAATCCTAGCAGGAAAGAAAGAACCATGGTAAAAGCCATTAAACAACTAAAAGCAGCTGCTATATGTAGAGCTGCTGTGAAGAATCATAATAGGCATTGGCTCTAATCAGCCACTTTATATGAGGGGATCTATCTTTGTCCTCAGTGCCCTGTCGGGGTATTTGGTTGTTAATGGTGCCTGACTAAAGATGTTCAATGGACCTAACAATTACACTGTTATCACACTGGTATTATCATGGGTACTCCATCTAGAGAGAGATGGACCAGCCTTCTACGCATGCCAGGGTACCAAATCTCTCTTCAATGCAAGATTTTCAAGATCGTCGAGCTTTTTTTTTGTTCCTTATGAATAATTGTCATGCATGATAAGTAGTAAAAAACCAAGCAGAATCGCATGAAATATGTGAAATGTTATTCAGCACCCCTGCCCACATTTCATGTCTTTACAACACATATTGCCTGGAAGACACTAAAAGTGTATTTTCTACAAGATTTGGTCAAATTTCGAAGCCTGTGTTTTCATATGATTAAATATGATACTATGGAACCTGATGCAGTGTTTGATAGTTGAACTGACACTATTTTTTTTTCTCCAGTTTGCATCGGGACTGACAACAAGTTGAGTACAGTTGGAGAACCCACCCACCATTACGCCTTGCTGAAAAGCCTCTACACCAACTGTACCTACGTGGACGGCAACCTAGAACTGGTGCAAATCGAGGGAATGGACAGAGATCTCAGCTTCCTAAAGGTGGGAGGAGTCCCCATGTCCAAAATCAACTGAAATTGAATTGAATTGTTGTTATAAGCCATCGGTGATTGGTATGATATCACCATAGAAAATTCCATAGCTTATTCATCATAGTACAGTTTCTTCTTGACTTTTTACCTCCGGGGAAGGAGATATCCTTCCGCGAGGAGGTTTTACTATTGTTCGAAACATTTCTGTCAGCAGCTGTTTCTCGCGATCGGCTGGACGGATTGGTCTGTGGTTCGGTATACGTATTGCTGTTGGGCTGCAGATGATGCAGAACGTTTTTGTTTAATTGTATATGTGTTTATGGGCGTGGAAATAAAAGGTTTTTAAGTGCTCCGGACACCCCCGCCATGCTGAAAATGGAATTTACCATGTTGTTAAGGAATGGGGAGGTTTCAGTTTTGGGTCTTACCATTTAAAAGGGGTCAAGCAGAGGGGTGTCTGCTTCCGATATGTATTTTGAAATATTATCGCAGTTGTATCTCGCGTTGGGGTAGACTGGACTCGGTGTATGTTCTTCTAATGGGCTGTAGATGGTGCAGGTTTTTTTGTTTTTATTGTATATGTGTTTTGGGGCGTAAAAATCTGAAAATCGTCGCGCGCGGCGCTGGGCTGGCTGCCAGCGCAACTTCCGGGTGGGCCAATGGGTCAGGGGTCAACGCCCTCTTGCGCAATCTTGGATGTTTTCGGCGTATAGTACGACTTGTATACTGTCTCAGACGTTCTCGACATGCATTTTTACCGTGGGTACATGGTATGGGCTGCAGATGAAAATGTTGACCAGTCCAGGAACGCTAAATCTAACACATGAAATTCAACACCATCAACTATACAGAACAAACAACATGGAAAAATATACAATAAAAAGCCCGGAGGTATAAAATCTCAGATTTTACTTTTTCATGTTATTAGCATGTCTGCTGCAGTACTATCTTTGTCTGCTAGGTGGCACTGCAGATAAATGTATTGGAAAAAAGGAAGAGCTAAGGAAATAAAGGGGGAATATTCTGCATTTGCTTGTAAATCATACTAAATGTTAACTTTATAGTCTGAAGGTAAAGGTTAACCACCAGTGGTAAAATTCTATGTTTAACTGTATTTTCATCTTCACAGTCATGACTTCATCATCAACCTGTCATCATCATCATCATTGTCAGCATCACTGCATCAGCCAATCAGAAAGCATATCATTGTATCAATAGCCTTCATAGCAGGATCAAAGCAGCATTTACAAATTGTTGTTCTTTTTTTTAAATGTTACGTCCATGTGCTGATCTCTGATTGCTGTCTGTGCTACTTTTGTTATTTTGGGGAGGGCAACATAACCACTTTGCACTACCAGTATGTAATGTTCAGTGAGTAGGAAGGACAATTGAAAACATGACCAGTTTGCTTTCATTTTCTAGTCTATACATGTGAAATGGCAGTCATTGTGCAATCAGACAACAGTACATGCATGTAGTACACCCCAAAAGATGACAATATCATTATGGAAAGTGCTGGCCTCAATCCTGCTATGTAGACTAGGACAAGTCTAACTGCACCTCTCTCTACATACACCAGGATATCAGGGAAGTAACCGGATATGTCCTCTTAGCGTTGTCGGACATCAGCTACATTCCTCTCGATAACCTGCGAATCATTCGCGGGAAAGACTTGTACTACGGCAACGCTCTGTCGGTACAGTACAACTACAACAAGAACATAAAGACCTTGGGTCTACGCGAACTCCGCCTCAACTCTTTGGCAGGTAAGAAGGCATGGATATAGAGGAGCTATGACAAAACTGTGAAGATTGACACATGTTTTCCTCCTTTTTTTGTAGAGTATCACTGAAGTGACAGGCTATGTCCTGATAGCACTTTCTACAGTCGACTACATACCTCTTGACAATCTACGCATTATTCGAGGAAAAAGTTTATACCGTGGATCTGCTTTGTTTGTTTCCACCAACGTCGACATCAAGGTTTCAGTCGGGCTTAAAGAACTCAGATTTACAAAGCTTGCCGGTAAGGCAGTGTTCAACCAGTGGTACAGTGGTGGGCATGAAACTGGCTTGGTTGGTGGAAAAGGAATATTTAAGTAATTAGGGAAGCAGACCTTGAACAGAATTCCTACTGAAATCTGCATAAAGTTATATGTCCTAGCCTGTTAATCATATTCAATTGTAAAAGGAGAATATTTCAAATTACAGTAGATCTTAACATTTTCGTAAAAAGTTTTCAAAAATTTCAACTTGAATCTGTTGAAAAAAAAGTAGGGTTGAAAAAAATCTGAACATGTCTCAAGCTTGGTTTCTAGCTGATTCTGGAGCCATGTGAGCAATTCTTTCGAATTACATCCTGCATGGATACAGTCACCAAAACTAAAGCCCAGAAAAAATTGACAGCCTACATGTAGTTGTGTAGTTTACAGTAGGAAGGTGCATAAACTGTTGTACAAGGTCTGCAAATGGAAGTGGTGTCTGCTGCAAGTTTGGTTACAGGTTGCACTGACATGGAAGAGGGGGGTGGTGTGGTGAAACTATTTTTGTTGTCGAAAAAAGAAGCATCTCTTGAGATGATGTGACAAATGGAGTGATAAATGGTGGAATAAATGTCTAAACCTGCATGACAGCATTGAAGATTATAAATCATGGTGATGCTAGAGGGTTAACATGATGTTACAGACTTGAATTGTAAACTGTATGCCTTTCCCATGGCTCTTCCACCACCAGAAATCCTGAACGGAAATGTCACCTTCTTCAACAACCCACTTCTGTGCAATGAAGACACCATTGACTGGGAAGGGGACATCCTGGCTGAAGGATTCCATGTTGTATATGACACCAAAGAGAAGACAAGAGAATGTGAGTTCTTCTAGGGTTCATTACAGTTCTGTTTTGAGTGATTTCTAATGTTCAGTTACCAATTTGCCAAGATTAAGGAACTGTTTGCCAGTAACAAGCATATCAATCAATAGTTTGTGCTTATAAACCTGCATTTCTCCTCTGGTCTCTCAGTCACTGACCAAAGCTAGTGGATACTAGCTGAAACGTCTGACCGTTTCCAAAATCACATCCTTTTGCTTGAGTAACTGCTTTTTGGCGTATTGTATTACCTGGATCATGTCTAACCTTCATCGACATAAGGAACTATACATTGTACATGTATGTGCAGATACTTATTATAAGTATTAATGAACTTAATGTTTGTTTCTTGTACTGAGCAGGTCCAGCTTGTGAAGCCAGTTGTAATGGCCATTGTTGGGGAAGCAGGGAAGAAGATTGCCAGAGATGTAAGTAGCAGAACTTGATGTAGTCAAACTTTGAAACAAGCTTCAAGGTCTATTGAATGGAGCAGGGTGTTACTGACAAAAGGGAATGTTTACATCTAGAAAAGTTCACTTGAAATCAAGTCAGACTTTAGGGCATCAATGACAATATGACAACGTACTTGGTACATGTAGTTGATACTACACATTCCAATTCCATGCAGCAATTTTATTTATGTATATTAAACTACAAATAAACAGCTTGTAGGTGTTGCCTAAGAGATATGGGTGAAAATTTGCAGATCTTAAGGGTGCTTGTGCTGTACCAGTGCTGTGGACTTTGCATTTGATTTTGAAGTCCTTGTTGTTGTCATTTTGCAGTTACCAGAAGACGACCTGACTGCAGTGCACAGTGTGACTACAGGTGTCAAGGTCCCAACCCACAAGACTGCTGCCACAAGCAGTGTGCTGTCGGCTGTACCGGCCCACTGGCTACTGACTGCCTGGTAGGAACCTTACATTGCTAAAGTAAAGGGGACATCACACTACAAAAAACACTCATAAGAGTAACCATGACTAATGTCCTATGATTTTCTAACCAGTTGAAACTATTCACAGTTTACTTGTGACCCTTCGTAAACCTGTTTGCCCTTTTCTTTTAGGCCTGTCTCCACTTCAACAACTCTGGGAAGTGTGAGGAGTACTGCCCACCTCCCTTTATCTACGACAACAACCTGTTCCAGAATGTCCCCAACCCTGATGCCAAGTACACCTATGGATCCATGTGTGTGGACGAGTGTCCAAGTGAGTTTCAATCTACATTTACTCGCTGTCACCAAGTACAGTAGGGGCATTATCATTACATAGCTTTAAACAAGTTTTAGAGTTAGATGTTCAAGGGTTTGGTGTAATGTAGCCAGCTGCCGCCACACCGCGTGCATGCGAAGTTTAGTCGTGTTGGAAAAACAGTAATGTTGTGGTCCATGTACCTGTCCCTGGTGCTGAATTGGTAGCTTCTCTGAGAGGATTCAAAGTTCAAAGGCTGTAAAACAGCAGGTTAAACAGTCTTAAACTTTGTCCAGTCCAAACTGCTCTTGTAATCAATTTCATTAGACTTAAGCATTCTGAAAATGAAAGTTGCATTATTTTTGTGAGTAAAAACAATGTTCAACATTGGAGCAGGAGGATCCAAAACGAAGCCAGCTTGCTGTGCAGTGAAAAATGAGGTTACTTTGCAAAACTGTGCTGCGGCCGCTGCCCTAACTAGCCGTCTGCCAGACATGACTGAAGATCAATTTTCGACAGATTGCCATTAATTAGGGCATCAATCAAACGAGCACAGAGCCCTGCTGAATACTAAACTCCATGTGTAGGTCATTCTGACACTGTTCTTTGAACCTAGTTTTTGCATTTTTAAATGAGTCAGAGATACTCGAAGATACGTGAAATATAGCATACAGACATTCATGCTGATGATTACATTAAAATCATTTTCCAAAACAATATATACACCCTTGAATTCAAATGAATTCAAAGCCTTTGGTGCTGTATGTTCGTTGTACTGTCTATGTATTCAGCTGAGAACATTGCTATATTGAGTTAAATACATAATACCACTTCAGTCTACCATTAAATGTACATTGTACTGTGGATAAAAAAATAGTCTTGCGATATAAGACTTTATGGAGGTGCCCAGGAAAAATTGACATGTACATCCCTTGTGGAGTTTCCATTTTGATTAGTGCTGTTGGTCTGGTTGATAAGTCCGATTCCTCTACCTGATGAGTTCTTTCCCTTGTGGGCTAAAAAATCTATAACAGGCAGACGAACGTCCTGGAAGGTAACAACTTGTAATTTTGGAAAGAACGTCAGGAAGATTTGGCACATGGGTTAGTACTAAATGCCCATGACTGGACTTATTCCACACCCTTGCTGTAGTTGCCTAGTTTAATTAGTTTTGCCTCTGACAAAGTTACTTCAGGTTCATTATGGTGTGTTTTGGAACATGTGAATTTGATTTTCGTATAAAAAAAACTGTGCCATCCAATTTTACACAATGTAAGTTATACCGGTAGTCTTTCAGACTAACTTACTGATGATGATATGGTGAGAGCATACTGTTCCTCTGAGCTAGTTCAAACCATGTAAAGTAAATAGAAAGCTACATTTATTTCAGTTGTTACGTCACGAACAAAGCAGCTTATTTCCTTCCAGACACTTGTTTGAAGAAAGATAAGAAACATCACACAGGTACTCGTATTTCCCCAGAACTATCGTAGACTGGAACTCGTTGCCACCAAGCACAGTTGGGGCATCATCACTAGAAAGCTTTAAACAACTCCTGCAATCAAATGTGCAAAGATTGAGTGTAACAAGCCGTTCGGTGTGATGTAGCTAGATGCCGCCGCGCCGCGTGCCTGCGAAGCTAGTGTTACCCCGAAGGGCGGTTATACTGGCTATACGGATACAGATACAGCTACTGTTATCTTGGTTACCAAGCTTACATCCTTTCTATGATATTACAGCTCACTTGCTGCAGGACCGGGGAAGCTGCGTGAAGTCCTGTCCGCGAGGGAAAACTGACGACGGGAATCGAGTTTGCAAGGACTGTGTCGGGGCCTGTCCCAAGAGTAAGTCATCCTTGGTTTTGTATGGACTAATATTGGCTAATCTGTTACAATATCCATTGAAATATAGTCAAAGTCTGTTTGTCGAATTCTTGCCCTAAGCCCAATTCCAACAGGAAAAGGACAAACAAATAATGAAAGACTATTCTAGTCTGAAAGCTCTAAATTCTAACTTGTTGGGTTTGACATCTTTTTCTGAGATGTTTTGTGTTATGTGATATGGGACTGGAAAAACCATTAACATGAGTCTTCTTGCAATCACAGAATGCAGAGGATTCACCAAGTTTGAATACCCCAAAGCCGGTTCACCTATCGGTTACTCAGCATTAAATGTCGAAATCATGGAAAACTTCACCAACTGCACCATTATAGATGGGAGCTTGATCATCACAAGGCAGACATTTGAGGGGTAAGTTTGTGTTCTATTTTCTGAGGTAAGACTCAGTGTTAGTGAACATATAACCTGGGTGCCAGACCCATAGCACACTGGACACAAAGTATCTCGTACTCACTGAGATACTTTGTGTCCAGTGTGCTATGGGTCTGGCCCCCAGGCTAGTGAACATACTGAGTACCTACATGTACATGTAATACTAGCTCAGAAATGAACATTCAAGAAACAGTCATGAGCAGTGTTGAAATTTTTTTTCCTAAAGCTCTTAAATGCATCTGTAGCAGTGACACCTGTGCTGCAATGCAATGTGAACCAGTCAGAATTGCCATGAGGAAGGTGACAGGTGGTTACCGAAATGTCGGCTGAATAAAAAAAACTTGCTTGTGTAAAAAGAGTCTCTTTACTTGGTGTATTACCAACTTGATGAAACTATTGACGGAGCTACAATGTATAAAGATTCAGATACTGATACTGATTGTGAAGAGTTTCTGATACGCCTTCTTGTTTCAGTGACAGCTATATAGGATATGCTGGCATGTCACCGTCTATGCTGAGTGTGCTCAGCACAGTGGAGCAAATAACAGGCTACCTGCAGGTGGAGGGAATAAACAACGATTTCAGGGACCTTAACATGTTCCGCAACCTCAAGATCATCCAGGGCAGGGAGCTCTACAAGTAAGGAACTTGCCGTCCAAGTTTTCTGTCTGAATGACAAGCCTATGACTGTAGGCCACATCAGATGTGAAGTTGTTTGTACATGGTATAACTTTGGTACACAGTGACTACTAGCCCATTCAGAAGTCTACAACTGTTGCAGATTTTTTTCCAACTCCCAGCATACACCTTCTGTTGATAAAAGCTATTGACTATAATTTTGCTCCCTTGAAATAATGTAATTATATATTTATTTTTGTCATGTGCTAATGTATAAGCATTATTTGTTGCGAAAGTTTGTTTCACATGACTCTTTCTTGCATGTATTCTGTCACTCTTGAAACTTTCACAGTGCCTTAATATTCATGAATTGGCTTCTCCTCCTCAAATTCATGACACTGAATATGTGTGTATGACTGCTGTATTGTACATATACAACAGCCTGGTTTTATAAACCACTAATTTGAAACTCTGCTTGAACCTTCCTTTCCCTCTTACTGTGAAATTAAACAATCCCAGAAAAAAATGAAATCACACTGTATTGGGAGGCTGAAAAGGTGCATGTAAATTAAATGCTCTCGTTGACACCAATGTTGTCACCAGCATTGGTTAATCAGTCTGTGAGAAGTATATCTAGAAATTTAAATGGATTATAGGAGGAGGATAATCGTCTTGCAGCTAAGAAAGAACCCAACTGCATGGTTAATCAGTCTGTGAGAAGTATATCTAGAAATTTAAATGGATTATAGGAGGAGGATAATCGTCTTGAAGCTAAGAAATAACCCAACTGCATGTGGGGTTTTCAATTGTCAGTAATTTGAATGATATTAAGACCTAAATGTGACAGTGCTCCCCCTGTTGACTGAACCTGAAAATGCAGGTGAAATGAGCTGATGCCTCAATTGCGTCAAGTTTTGCTCCTAACAGGTTGATCCTTTTTGATAGTTGTACATAAAAAAAAATGTATCAGACTATGAAAATAATAACTTTTAACAATATGGAAAGAAACTGGAAAAATTGAATGTTTTGACATTTACTTAATCTGCTTTGTGTCTCAAGATGACACATGGTCATACTTGACATTGTTTAGCATCAACAAAATCATTCACAAAAGAAACTGCATCACAGAATCTTAGTAATAAAACTAAACCCCTCCCAGCAAAGAATTTAGCATCTCTGTAATGTTTAGACTCTGGAGCAGTACCAAATGCTGAATGCAAGAACAATGCATATGCATGTTGCAAGAGGCTTTCCTCCTTCACTTACATGTACCATTAACATTGTTAGCTCTGTGTAGTAATAACAGATTTGCTCATGGTCTAACATTGGTAATTTCTGCTTTTATTTGGAATGTGGTTTATGTACGTAACACAATGCAGAGGTCTAAGATTCTGTCACCATTCAAAACCTAAGGAAATAATTGTCATTTCCTTGACCACTGAAAATTATTTTCTTTGCTACTGTCATTGTTGTGTCTGGCAAAGAAGGAAAATGTGATCTGTTATTTCCAGATTATTGGTGTGTTGGAATCTTAGATCACTGCAACAGCTTTTGGTGCATCTTGCAAAGATTTCTGTTAATGTATGTGTTTATCATACCGCTGGTGTTTTTCCTCCACCCTTCTGTTCATTATTTGCACAACCTCAGGGATCCATATGCTGACAGGTGACACAGAGTGGTTTGCAGTGTGCACGAGCTTCTCTTTTCTTGTTATCTTCTTCTCTTTAATTTTATGTTCAGGGTTCATACATGTTTTCCACTTGTAAAAAGAAGGTAGAGAAGGGAGAAAACAATGTTGGTCTAAAAAGAATGGAATCATCTTTGGAAAAAAAAAAGTTATTATGTATGCTGGAAAATGCAAAAATGAGTTCCAAAAGTATTAGACGTATAGAATTGTAATATTTTATATGTACATGTATCATAACCAAAATTGCAATCATTGTATAGCTAATATGTATTGTATACTGCAGATTTCACTGTTAATTATCTGTCATTAAAAAATTTCCTAGAGTTTGAGTACAATTGTAAAACACAGTTAGAGGAGACATGTATGGGCTCTGAGACTTGCATGAAAACATTTAAACCAAACTACTATACATTTAGTCTCGATGAAAGCCATAAACAGACAGAAACCAGGCTTGAGCATTTGACATTCCCACTAAGCTCTGCCTCCCTCTTTTCCTGACATTTCTGCTCACTACTTCTGCGGCTTGTACTAATTACCTACCATTGCCTCAGCCCTGCATGCAACATTTCAATCCATTCATTTACAAACAACCGTTCAAATTTCATTCCAGGTCTCTCTCTGGAAATAGGTAGCGAAAAGTCCCTCTACCATTGACGAGCACCTAGCTAAGTAACGGTGTACTGTGCTCGTGACGTGTCGTGATAGTGCAGTCTTGTTTCATTTTCGTTTTGACTTGGTCGCCTTCATGTGGTCATTGTCATAATTTGTGGTGTAACTCAGCTTCGCACATGAAAAGCAATAAGAAGCAATATACAATGTAGTAGCAACATAGCTCAGTGTCTTTCCATCCTAGATTGTTGTTAAGAAAGGCTAGATATGGATTCCTTGGTTGTTGCCTGTGCTGTTTTGCACATACTTCCAGCACCATTATTAATGATTTTACTTTCTATTGCTTTTTATCATTTGCACATTTTGCTTTGTAGGATAACACCAATACACAGGAAAAAGTAAAAGCACCAAAAGGATTACAACTAAATACATTTTGAAACAAGCTTGAAGTACAGCCCGTATGTAAATGGGAACTCTAGCAGCAGTTCAAAAGAAACTTAGCCAAATCCTAACTGTCTCTAAAGGAATGACAGCACCTGGAATTCTAAAATGTGAATCGTAATGAATTCAAATTCAGCATTAAACTGCAGTTGGTACTGGACAAGCTACGTAGTACTTGTTCATGGAATCAACATTATTTGGATAAGCTACTATATGCTGTCATTGATATTGTGCATTAAAAGCATATCTTGTCCAGGTCTTTGAAGGTTAAATTATGTGTTATCTGTGCAATCATCATAATTCTTCTGTGGAATAATTCTAATATTGTCGCAAAATGTTTTATTCCGACAGTCAATTCTCACTGGTCATCTTCCAGTCGTCGCTGGAAAGTCTGGGCCTTACCTCTCTGCAGCAGGTAAACAATGGGAAGGTCAACATCCGGAAGAACAATGACCTGTGCTACAACGTGGACAATGCCGTCTGGCGCCGCATCCTGAAAGACCCTACAACTCAGGAGCTGCAGATCATCGGGAACAGAAACAAAACCATGTGTGGTAAGTCCTTCACCATTTTCAAAAATCATACTAAAGTAGCTTTCATAAATAACCCGACACATTCTTAATTTTTGTTTATGTATCCTTGTTTACTACTTTCATTACTACTTTTCATTATTGTAGATAGCATTGTATCGTATTGTACTTTATTGTTTTGTTTCATTTACCTGTTACCTAAGTTATTTCTTATTTATCCGATTTATTTGAATTGTTAATCACGTTATGAAGGGAGGCCTCCTCATGAGCATTTTATGCTTCCGGCCTCCCTGCACTGTTACATTTCATTTATATTTTCTTGTATTTGTATTGTTACATTTTGTTTTAAAGTGTGAAATAAACTGAACTGAAGTCATATTGTGTCATACATGTAGCGGGACCATGATAACATTTGATGCCCATATCACACAGGATTCTAGCAGTTATCACGCGACCTTCCAAAAGTTTCACTGGCTGCAGGTTTTTCATTGGCTGCTTTCAAAAATTCAAAATGCATGTACCGGATTCGGATACTGGAATTGGTGTTGTTAGAATTTTTGGTTTAGAGAAACCAACTATGTTTCCGTATTTTTCCCTTTCAGCTTTGGAAGGAAAGGTCTGCCCCGACCAGTGCACCTCTGACGGCTGTTGGGGCTTTGAAGCAAACCAGTGTATCAAGTGCGCCAATTTTGAGTTGGACGGGACGTGTGTGGAAAGCTGCGAGGCAACCACGCATTACTCGGACAACAAGCAGTGCCGCCCCTGCGACCCTGAGTGTGATGGCATGTGCAATGGCCCGGTATGCTTTCTCTTTGACTTATAGTATGGATCATGATTAACCTCTCTTCCCATGTGTTTTACTCACAGTTTTAACTTCTTTATTTCTTGTGCAAAAGGTGTGTAAAAATCGTGATTGAAAGCCGTGTAAAAGCTGCATGCACCAATTAGCTACAATCGTGTTTGGCTATCTACATGTACATGTATGATTTAATCATGTGAGATTACTCAAGCATCTAGTATGTTTTACATGAGAGATAAAGATGATTTCCACGTGTGTACATGGGAAATTATTGGAGATCTGTGCTAAAGGCTAGTAATAAGAAGTAGTATCAGTTTATATTTACTTGGTACTCAATCTTTTTTTTTTCAGATAGTAGGAAGTTAACATGAAAACAATTCTCTCCTTGAAACTCCTTGAAACTCTTGCAATATGTGAAACTTTGTTTTGTACCTTTTACGCACAGGGTTCCGACAATTGCACCAAGTGCCTGAATGTGAAGGATGGTCCCTTCTGCAAGGCCGAGTGTCCGCCCATGAAATACCCCGATAAAAACGGAGAGTGCCAGCCGTGCCACGAGAACTGTGTCGCCCCAGACAGCAGGTAAGACTGATGCACAGAGACTCTCAAAATTTCTTCTCTTTCTAAGGAAGGGAAGCAAATAAATGGTGTTAGATATTTAAACATTTGCATCTATATTATGACCATTGTCAGTGATACAAGGAAGAGTAATAAGGGAGTTTTGAAATTGATAACTCTTCCAGTCTATGTAAATGGATGTACTGTCACCGTGGCTCTATTGTCATTTTTGTGTCTCCTCACACAGAATCACGACATTACAAATATTATGTGTTTTGTATTTCTATTGTATTATGGAATTGAAACTGCCTTCATCCTCATACCCCAAAATAAAACCACTGCAAAAGTAAAATATTTGATTCATCGACAATAGCTATATTCAGTAGTATGTACATGATTGTTTATACATTGTAGAGAATGAGGTAGGTATTTTGAGTGAAGGACTTAAGTGAAGTGTGATCAGAAATTATCCCACGGAACTCCTTTTATTTACTCCATTCGAAAATTTTTATCATCAAGCGTGTAAGCGGAAGTGTCACATTTGTTGTTGTTTGTTTATGTTACCAGCCTGGACAGCCCGAGATGTGCCGGCCCACAGAACAACGTCAGTGCAGACGGCTGTGTTGCCTGCAAGAAGGCCAGACTCAATAAGAAAAAAAGAGTGGTGAGAACCAACCTCCCTTCTCTTGAAGTCAAGCTTGGTACAAGCTAAGTCAAGCTAAAGTTCAGATTGTCAAATCGTCCCAAAATTTCACACTTTTCTGAAATGTACTGTATTGTAATAGTGTGATCCTGTTAATGTAAAAAAAATGTGTTTCAACTTGACAGATTCTGTGTCTGTACATGTACATGTACTACATTGCATACAATTTGTTTTTTTATCCTCCAAGCTTGAATGTCTGCCCGAGGACCAACAGTGCCCACATGATACATATGAGACGTCGGGAAAAACGTACACCACATTGAATATTGAACAGGTACATGTTAAATTTTGACTTAACTGCACTGTGTGTATGTACACGCACGTATATGTGAAATGTACAATAATTGTTGTAAAAATGAAATATAATAAAATAATTATGGTAAAAATATTAAAGTTTTTGGTAAAAGTTCAGTCTTGAATCTGTGCCATTTACTTTATATTATAATTTTATGTGTATTTTCTATTGATGCTGTTATTGTAATTAGTTTTATTATGTTTATACAGTTTTATTATGTTTTAATCATTAATTTTTTAACTTGCAATGATGTGTCTGTCCTGTCAACCTTTCGACACACTTACTTAATGTGGCAACTTTTCATGGAAGTTTATCTGTGTTGGTAGTAGTCATAGTACAATGCTAAACTTTATTCCATCAAGGGTACGTAAAAAATAAGGATCAAATTTTCAACGACCACTGTTGCTTTCATCAGGATAAGCAATGACAAATCACTTCCGAATGTAACCCGATAGTTACAAACACTTGACCTTATTCAGACAAGACTTTACGGTTACGTGATGTCAGCAATTGGTCAAACATGTCAAACAGTTAATATTGTGATGAAGGTGACAGTGGTCGTTCACCTTTTCATCCTAATTTACCCTTGTGTTGGACTATATAGCAAATTTGATTAATGATAAAGAAAATCATCTGTATACTTAATGTTTGGGGTCATGTGGTGTAACGGTAGTGTCTTCGGCCCGGAACCAAGAGGTCCCGGGTTCAAACCCCACCTTGCCACCGAGCTTGTGCCCTTGGGAAAGGCACTTTACACGACTTTCCTCACTTCACTCGGGTGAAAATGCGTATACCAGAATGATCATTATCATGATCGTGGGCATTGGAAAGAAAACCAAACCAAAACCTAATGATAATCTCTATCCCAGGTGTGTTTCCCGTGTGATGACCAGTGTGACGGCTGCACTGGTGTCGCGCCCACCTCCTGCAAACAGTGCAGATACTTCAAGAGGAGATTCGATAACTACGACACCTGCATATCGGGCTGCTCCAGCAAGGAGTACAACGTGTCCAACACTTGTTACGAGTGTCAGAACTGCAGAGAGGGGTGTACCTACAGGAACGGCAAGGCCTACTGCGACCTCTGTTTCCACTACAAGGTCTACATCAACAAGTCTATCGATGATGTATGTATCTTTCCTATTTTTTAAAAACCTTTATTTGACCTTGAAACTGTACATACATACAAGCTCTTCGGCCTAAGCCGATTTTCAAGAGGTCAGGGTGAGGATGGCAGGGGTCTTAATTCAGATTTCATCGCAAATCCTAACTTTCGAGTCAATCCATTGATCTAAGGTGACATGAATCGAAGTTGAAAAGTAGTTTCAATTTTGTTCAAGAACAAGAATCATGATCAGAATGTTTTTTTTTGCAGGTAAAAACTGCATTTCTGACGGGTGATTTCGCTGTGTTTGTCCAGTGTCCAGCATGACTGCACAACGACATGTACAAATGTACATGTATTGGAGTACTAAATCAATTGACAATTTCATTATATTTTGGTACAACAATGTAATGTAAGGCTTGGAGTTGACGGCGAAATCAGAGTTGCCAAATTTCACAGCATATTCTTGCATTGAAAAGCTGCATTTCTGACGGGCGATTTTGCTGTGTTTGTCCAGTATGACTGCACGGCGAGTGACAGCTGTCCCCCGGGGAAACCGTTCCACGTCCTGGAGAATGATGACCAGGTCTGTGTGGAGAACTGCACGGGGAACACCTACCCCGACTTCAACAAGCAATGTAAGGCCTGCCACAGCGAGTGTGTGGACGGGTGTGTGGATGACACCAGGAGCGGCTGTTTCAGGTGCAGGAGTGTGAAGTACGGGGACGAGTGTCTGGAGGAGTGTCCACAGAGGACCGAGGACAAGGACGGCATCTGTGAACCCATCAACGACTTCTTCATCGGAAGCCTCAGGTAATTACCTTCGCCAAGAAGGTTATGTTTTCAGGGGCGTTCGTGTGTCTGTCTGTTTGTGAACACGATAACTCAAGAAGGCTTTGATGGATTGTTTTAATATTTGGTAGGTGGGTAGGTCTTGATGAGACCTCAAAGTGGTTAGATTATGGGCCCCCTGGCAGCTTGCCATGGTACTGCAGCAGAACTTCCAGTTTTGATATCTTGTGATCTAGACATACTAGGGTCGCCAAATTTACATGGTAGATAGCTCTTGTGCTGGGGATAAAGTGACATGAGTTTGAACCCCCTAGTTATTATCTGTTTTACAGGGCTTGAAAAACTCGCACAGGTCCAATTTAACCTGAAACCTACATGTTTGTACACATTTGTATGTACAGCTGTAGGTGCTGTCTAGAGCCCTGTATTGTCATAGCAGCTTCAGACCCTTTTATTTAGTGTTGTAATAATGCTTTCTTTCTTTCTTGATGTTTTGAATGATGCAAAATGTATGTATACATTTACAAAAGTCTCAAATGACATTGGAGTACTAAATCAATTTCGGTACATTTTGGTACAGAAGTATAATGTAAGGCTTGGAGTTGACAGAGAAATCAGAGTTAGCAAATTTCAAAGTATATTCCAAGCTTACAATGTAAGTGCGTGATTGCCTGCATGAGTAGCTGCACTGATGTTGTTTTGCTAATTGTTTTCAGTGCGCCTGCGAGTAAAGGTCTGCTGGCAGGTATCATCCTTGCCGTGGTGATCCTGCTGCTGGTGATCATCCTGGTGTACACCGTGTACCAGCGCAGACAGCGCAACCGCCGCAGACAGACATGGCGGAAGGTCAAGGAGCTCGGCATCGAAGTGGTGAGAGATAGATACAGTATTTTCTTCAGAACTTGTTTGAAATAGCCATTTTCTGCTTGTATTTCTTGTTGCATATATGGGATGGTCCAAATACTACTGGATAAATAAATAAATCTGGAAGTTCCTGATTCACTACACTCCTTGGATAAGCTGATTTGAACGCTGAAGGGCAGTTACATGTATACTGGCTATACAGATACAGATACAAATCACCTGGATGTAGGCCTGGCAAACCCCCATCTTGTATTAGCCTCACACAACCCGTAGCAAAGCCACATTGCACTAGTATACATGTACAATGTAGCTACATGTACATGTACTTGAAAAAGCATTATGCTTCACATCTGTTGAGGATGACAAGATAACATTTTCCTTTTACGAGTACACTCAATTTGTTGTCTTTTGACCTTCAGCCTGTCAGTGACCTTGAGAACAACCCATATGGACATGAACTTCAACCTTTGACCCCCACTGGAGCGGCTCCTAACCAGGCCTACCTGCGGATTATTAAGGAGACAGAGTTGAAGAGGGGCATGGTGCTGGGGTCAGGTGCCTTCGGAACTGTGTACAAGGTCAGTACTGTATGGACAGTGTTAGTACATGTATGGACAGGGGGCAAAATAGTTGATTTGGTTCTTGCCTTGGAAGAGTTAATATTGACTTACATGTATAATTTGTTAGAAATGTTTTTTATCAGGTTATAAGTAACATAAGAGAATTTTTTACTCATATGCCATGTAAAATTCCAAAACTATACATTTTGCCACAATGTAAAGACTGAGGCATAGTGTTTCAATGGATGTTCAAAGCTCCGTCTACCAGTTGCAATTACAAAGCTAAGATTTTTCTAGCAGCCAGATTTCTTTCAATTATAAAGTTAACTTACAAATGGTAAAACAAAAGAAAAGCAGTAAAGGAGAACAAGACTCTTGGCTTGTCTTTGTTGTATTCTAATAACCTTTTGTGTGTTTTCCTGTTCAGAGTCTGTGGTTCCCAGAGTCGGGAGGGAATGTGAAGATCCCTGTCGCAGTGAAGGTGCTGCGAGAAGGAACAACGCCAGAGGCCAGCAAGGAGCTGCTGGAGGTTTGTGGAATATCATTATCTCCTTCTCTGCAATCTTGTGTTGATGTTACAAAGTGTAAGGTAGATTGTCATCTAGTTCTTACCTATATGCCTTCAAGTACCAGAGTTATCAACCAAGGATTGAGGTGTTCAAGAATTCATTCTTTCCTAGAAATTTCGCAGAGTGGAACTCACTGTCACCAAGTACAGTAGGGGCATTGTCATTAGTTAGCTTTAAACAATGTCTAGAGTTAGAAGTTCAAGGGTTAGGGGTAACAAG
Organism: Branchiostoma belcheri; assembly: GCF_001625305.1. Taxonomy (NCBI): domain Eukaryota; kingdom Metazoa; phylum Chordata; class Leptocardii; order Amphioxiformes; family Branchiostomatidae; genus Branchiostoma; species Branchiostoma belcheri. The sequence goes on from NW_017802935.1 coordinate 2,331,676, forward strand.
TCGATCGGTATAATATAGCCAGCTGCTGCCGAGCCGCGTGCCTGCGAAGCTGGTGTGTTACGCTGAAGGGCGGTTATACCAGCTATACAGATACAGATACAGATATGTACAGTATTCTATTGTTTTTACATGTTGTTTCTCTGTCCTCAAACACAGGAAGCCTATGTGATGGCCACAGTGGACCACCCTTGTCTGGTGCGACTGTTGGGCGTGTGTCTGGCCCAGCAGACCATGCTGGTGACACAGTTCATGCCTCTGGGAGATCTGCTGAAGTACGTGCTGCAGAACAAGGACAACGTTGGGTCACAGGTGCTGCTGAACTGGTGCACACAGATCGCCATGGTAACTCATCTCCTTTTCTAGCTAGTGGCTAAGGGATTTGTATGGTAAAAAATAAATGTTCTATCTGTGAAGGAAAAACAATTGTCAGTATAAGGTTAATGTCTAGAAATATAAATCTGCCAGGTAACATAAGACTACAGTTAAAAGAAGTCTTAACAAGAATGTCTGAAGTTTTCAACTATCTCTTGAATACCTGAATGTCTGTACATCTCTTTAGATTAACCTTTTTTAAGGTACATACATAAAAGAAAAGAAAAAAAAAACTTTTGTGATGGCCTATTGTCTTATGTATTGACCTTTTGTAGCCAGAGGAGTATGATTGAATGAGGTACAAGACAATGAAAATTTGCTGTTTGTTTGTGATGTACAGGGAATGTTGTACCTGGAAGAAAAGAGGCTTGTTCACCGTGATCTGGCTGCAAGAAATGTTCTAGGTGAGATTTTTAATGTACTTTCTTCACATCTGTACATATACAGATGCTGTAAATCCACTCTTTCTTTGTATGTTGCTGACTATGTTTAGTACATGTAAGGTTAATAGAATACATTCTACATTCTTTTTATACATGAAGTCTTGATTCTGTCTCTATGCAGTGAAAACTCCAAACCAGGTGAAAATCACTGATTTTGGACTGGCCAAGTTGCTGGATATTGACGAGGAAGAATACTATGCTGAGGGTGGAAAGGTAAGCTAATATAACATTTCCTTATTACGAAAGGTACTACTAATGCTAATTTGAGTTTGATGCCTTTTTTGACATAGAAACTAGTACTTTTGACTAGTGGCATTGAATGGCCAAGTGTCTTGGCTAGTACGTAGGGGGTATAGTGGATATTGTACATGTATTTAGAAGTCATGGGTTCAGTCCCTGGATAGACATTGTGTCTTTGTGGGATAGGCACTTAACATGACTTACATGTATTTCACACCACCCAGGTGTAAAATGGATACCTGACTTTGGTGGGGGAGGTAGAGGGAGAGGATTGGGCTCTGGATCATTAACCTACTGCCCCTACAGCCTCAAAAGAAGGCTAAGAGACTACCTTAATGTTAAGTTTTACTTTTGACTAAGCAGTTTATCCTTTGTTGCCAGATGCCCATTAAGTGGTTGGCGCTGGAGTGTATCCAGTACAGAAAGTTCACTCACCAGAGTGATGTGTGGAGTTTTGGTGAGTGAAATGATCTTTGTCAGTTCATTTGTTGTGATAGGTACAACATTTTAAGTCAGTCTTGTTACCACGGTAGAGACTTCTTGCTAAATGCAGATGTTATGTTACAGGAAAAGTTGTTTCAGAACTGCTAAAACTAACTGAAATATGCAAGGTCTTCTCTAAGTTACAGAGTGAATACAGCTATCTTCAAATATTCGTCCCTGCTCTCTGATTTCATTTCATTTCCCAACAGTTTATAATCCGAGAATTAACAGATTGAATTGGTGTGGTCTAACCTATACAGACGATGTAAATACAAGACAGTTCAGCCTTCAAAGATTTCAACAGCAATGTCTGATTTTTCTTGCCTGTTCTTTAGGAGTGACAATTTGGGAGTTGATGACGTTTGGAGGGAAGCCGTACGACGGTGTACGAGCCAGGGACGTACCTGACCTGCTGGAGAGAGGAGAGAGACTTCCCCAGCCTCCCATCTGTACACTCGACCTCTACATGGTCATGGTCAAGTGTGAGTACAACTGTTATACCCCAGTTTGATTTTTCTAGAGTTAACCTACAGTCTAGTGAAGTGTATGAGGACCATCAAGGCATTGTTGCCACTTTTTTGTTGGTCCTTTAGATTATTTTTCCCATGAACCCAAGCATGAAGATTCCTGTCAATAGTGGGTCACCTATCTACTGTGACCATGTTATACAAGTCCCTTGCATAACCAGTATGAAAAGTTTAACTGTAACTAGTTCATTTTGCCATGGTTTAGTGGTTTTTGTTTGACTGTATATTTGCTTCCCCCAGGCTGGTTATTGGATGCCGATGCCAGGCCCAACTTTGGAGAGTTAGTGGACACTTTCCACAAACTGGCAGCTGATCCCTCCAGATACATTGTAATCCAGGTCAGTATATGTTTATTAAGTATGATTATTGAACTATAGAAAAATTACTGCTGACTGTCAACACACAAAACCTCACAGTACCTTGCTTTAACCTCTATGCAAAGTCTGTTTTTATGTGAGCCATCTCAGACTATTTCCTTTTACTCCCACATTTCTTTACTGTTGAGACAAGTTCAGAACTTTTCTTGCCAAAAAGCCTTATTGCTTGTTCTGTAAGTTACTTGCTTGTTTAAAAAGGTTTATACAGAAATGTGATAGGAATAAGGAGGGAAGAAACTTTTTTGGGGGTTTTGCTTTGTCCTGTTCTGTTTTGAGAATAACAAATCCATGGAACAATCAGTTTATTCTGCTTAAATATTTTTTTAAGCATGCTGATATCTTTCTGATCATATCTATGCGTGCAGATCTTTCACAGATTCTGTCTTCTCTCTCTCTTCCTCTACTGAACATGCCTGGCCCTATAGCGCAGGAAGCTACATGTAGACACGGTACTGGTCTCTACATCTTCTTGTGGTGACTGTGCCGTATAGATCACATGTTACTTGATGTCTACTGCACCTTTGCATTCTTTATTCTCCTCTCTGATTCTTGGCAATTTTATCATGGCATAGAATAAACCCAATCACTTGATCTAGACATTTAGTGTGAATATAGGTTACTTTCAAATACTCAACAAATTTGTCTGCTAGATATGTACGAAATAAGATGACAGAAGGCTATACAAATGTCATTTTTCATTCTTGGATTCAAAAGATGAAAAATGCCAAACTGGAAAGCCAAGATGAAAACATGCTTTTAGAAGGAAATACAGTACTCTCTAACCTTTAGCACACTGAAGTAGCCATTTGACTACCAATTCTCTAGTGGTTACTGGGTTAGGCAGCAGGGAGAAGGTTAAGAGAGTACAGTCAGTCTGAATATGGTCAGATGCTAGTTTTCCTCTCAGCCCTCAAACTCTGTTAAAGAAATGAATGGTGGCTGAAGTTTTACTGAAGAGGTTTCAAAAGTAGCCTCTGTAGCAGGCCAAAAACTGGGGGTCTTTGGGAGCTTTTATGTGCTTTTTTTGATTGCATATAGACAACATAGCCGGCCTGGGCTAATCAGAAAACAGCCGAAGACCACCAAATTCCCAGTTCTATAAGCCTGCTACGGTGGCTAGTTTCAAAAGGCCTGTTGCTACCTGGCATGGCATGTATTTGAAAGTTAATGTTTGCCTTCATCCCAACAGGGCGACGATCGTATGAAGCTTCCGAGCCCGACAGAGAATAAGATCTTCGAGCTGCTGAGTGACGAGGAGGACCTGGAGGGTCTGATGGATGCGGAGGACTACCTGTTGCCTTCCCAGATGTCCCGGAGCCACCAGGGCAGTCTGGGCTCCCTCAACAACCAACCAACAGGCTATTCTCCCATGCACTCTGTCAACAATGTCAAGGTATATACATTGTACTCAACTGTCTCTTTAAGGGACAAATTTCAGTTTTGGTGCCTTTCAACCCAAAATCCTATTTGCAAAAGGCGATCCATTGGTTTGTACTTTGTAGCAGTCCCGCACACATAGGGGTGATAGTTGACCAAAATCCATGTTCACATTTGATGACTGCTTATTCTATTCTAGACATACAGAGGTCAACTTTGCTTAGAAAATGGCAATAGGTACAGGCACATTTGTACAAGTGACCTTACAGTCACTTGATAAAATGACAGTAATTACAAGTGGTTTTTTAAATCTTCCCACAGGACAAAGATCGCTATGTCCCTCCGTCACTTGACAAACGGGTTCTCTTCCAGGTATGATTCAGGAAAAAAAGGTTTTTGGTGTGGGACAAAGCACTAACTGCTTTCAGGTGTTGGTACTGGCACATACTACAGGTGGTGCAGTTCTCTTGAGTGGTGATAGGTGGTGTTTTTGTGTAGTATACATTACGCATATGTTTTATGTACTTGTTCTTACATGAACATGTAAAAGCATACATAACTGCAGTGTTCAAACAGGCTTACTGCTTGGGATTTAAGGACTACAGACTTTCCACCCTGCTAACCTGAAAATGCCTATCCCTGCCATTATCCCTACCCAAACTATATTTCCTCTTGCACATGTGATGTTAGGTTGTTGTAGCAGAAGAAGTGAAGTTTAAGTACCATCTCTGTGATTTGTTGCAGCACTCAGACCAAAGCTTAGATGACCATGAGTATGACAACGAGAGAGAGATGAGGAGGGGCGCAGGTCCGCCGAACGGGCCCAAGAAGTCGCTCAAGGGGAATGGAAAGATGAACGGAAACCCGCCAGCTAGAGATGCCAGTCTTAGATACAGTGCTGATCCCACCATTTTCTTCGCCAAAGGTAAAGACATCATCTTTTCCCCACTAAGATGATATTCATTGTAGACTTCATTCATTTGAGGAAGAACAATACTTGACTGCCATCTGCAGATTTGTAGAGTATGTTTCAGGATATTTTGTCTTATGTGCAATACTTATTAAAAAAGTGAACATGTTCTGTGATTTAGGTGATACAAAACCAAAACCTCTTGAGACACCACCAGCACTCCCAAAAAAAGTGCGGAAGAAAAGTTCCAAGACAAGTGCCAGTATGTTAAAAAGTTTCTGCATAATTTGTGATAAAATCCTACTATCTGCTTGGGCAAAGGACCTGCTTGGTGGAGAAAGGTTTTGGCAAACTTGAAAGGACTTCCTGCTTTTTAAGGTGTTGCTGAAGTGGACAAAATCAGCCTAAGTCTTTTTGTAATATATGGTGTATTACTGTGTTTGCTTTTGAGTTGACTGTTGCGTTTAACAGCTGCTACAGGTTTGCAAAGGTTTGCTACATACAGATGGTCTCAGAAAAGCTACACAGCCATATTCACACCCAAGATGCAATGGAAGGATTTTGTATAGATCACACATTTTGATACTGTATCTTAACCTTTAGAACACTAACAGTATAGTAATAGTTTGGCTACCAATTCTCTATCTAATTATTCAGTTACGGGGTTAGGCAGCTGGGAGAAGGTTAAGCAAAGAGAGGTCATGAGATGGAATTTGTTGTGACCTTAGTTAACCTTGAATCTGCCCTTTCCAGGCGATCAGACCGCCCACGCAGATAGACAGTCTACGGAGAAGTACGTCCCGCCCGGATCACGACCCTCCTCAATAGAGGGGCAGTCCCAGTCTCCGCGACACTCCTCCATTGAAGGAGCGTCCCGGTCCGCAAGTTATCACTCGCTCACTCCAGCCGACCAGAACGATGAAGGTAGGGTCAAGAGAACAGAACTCGGTGTTAGAAACCCTGGGCATACAGTTCTTCTCTTACTATGTACAATAGGAGGCAAATCAAAGATGATAAACATTTAGCAAGTTAGAATTGTAGGCAAGCCATGTTTCATCCCTTTCATTTAATTTCTACCATTAATGAGCTACCTACTCTCTTGCAAATGCTTTACTAGATTTCATGCGATACAACATTAATATGTGATCATAACTGAGTCAGTACTTGTAGCAGTCACTCACCAGACTTTCTATCTGTTTAGACTTGTCTACTGATGATTTTGCTCTGTATTTAATTTATCTTTACTCCAACACTGTCATGGAGCTTTTACCCTCAGTGATTCATAGTCATAATTTTTTGCATGTGTGTAGTAGAATCATAATTTCATGCGTAGAAGTAGAGCTATGCTTTAATCATTCTCTGCATAATCATAATTCTTCTGTCACGTACCATAACGGAATCAAGGCTCTGTCTCTACTTGCACCTCTCTCCCTATAGGTGGATATATAACAGTTATAGCCTAGAACTTCTTCTTAGAGAAGGCCTCTATCTTGCCGAGCGGTGGTGGAAATATGGTGAACGTAGGTGCTGCCCCCTTGTCTGCATGTGATACTAGAGTTTTCTCAGTGTCAGGAAGTCAGATCATCCAGGAAGGTTTTAAGCTTTATCATCACATGTTTGGTTTT
>NW_017802935.1:2338049-2340053 GCF_001625305.1 Branchiostoma belcheri
TGTTATGTTACAGGAAAGTTGTTTCAGAACTGCTAAAACTAACTGAAATATGCAAGGTCTTCTCTAAGTTACAGAGTGAATACAGCTATCTTCAAATATTCCTCCCTGCTCTCTGATTTCATTTCATTTCCCAACAGTTTATAATCCGAGAATTAACAGATTGAATTGGTGTGGTCTAACCTATACAGACGATGTAAATACAAGACAGTTCAGCCTTCAAAGATTTCAACAGCAATGTCTGATTTTTCTTGCCTGTTCTTTAGGAGTGACAATTTGGGAGTTGATGACGTTTGGAGGGAAGCCGTACGACGGTGTACGAGCCAGGGATGTACCTGACCTGCTGGAGAGAGGAGAGAGACTTCCCCAGCCTCCCATCTGCACACTCGACCTCTACATGGTCATGGTCAAGTGTGAGTACAACTATTATACCCCAGTTTTTCTACTGTAACAGTTAAACCTACAGTCTAGTCAAGTGTATGAGGACATGTACTGTATCAAGGTATTGTTGCCACTATTTTGCTGGTCCTTTTAGTACAACTATTATGATACCCAGTTTGATTTTTCTGCAGTTAAACACACAGTGTAGTCAAGTGTTTGAGGACCATCATGGCATTGTTGCCAATTTTTTGTTGGTCCCTTAGATTATTTTTCCCATTAACCCAAGCATGACGAATCTTGTCAAAAGTGGCCACCTATCTACTGTGACCATATATTATACAAGTGCCTAATAAATGCATAACCAGTATGAAAAGTTTAACTGTAACTAGTTCATTTTGCAATGGTTTAGTGGTTTTTGTTTGACTGTATACTTGCTTCCCCCAGGCTGGTTACTGGATGCCGATGCCAGGCCCAACTTTGGAGAGTTAGTGGACACTTTCCACAAACTGGCAGCTGATCCCTCCAGATACATTGTAATCCAGGTCAGTATATGTTTATCAAGTATGATTATTGAACTATAGAAAAATTACTGCTGACTGTCAACACACAAAACCTCACAGTACCTTGCTTTAACCTCTATGCAAAGTCTGTTTTTATGTGAGCCATCTCAGACTATTTCCTTTTACTCCCACATTTCTTTACTGTTGAGACAAGTTCAGAACTTTTCTTGCCAAAAAGCCTTATTGCTTGTTCTGTAAGTTACTTGCTTGTTTAAAAAGGTTTATACAGAAATGTGATAGGAATAAGGAGGGAAGAAACTTTTTGGGGTTTTGCTTTGTCCTGTTCTGTTTTGAGAATAACAAATCCATGGAACAATCAGTTTATTCTGCTTAAATATTTTTTTAAGCATGCTGATATCTTTCTGATCATATCTATGCGTGCAGATCTTTCACAGATTCTGACTTCTCTCTCTCTTCCTCTACTGAACATGCCTGGCCCTATAGCGCAGGAAGCTACATGTAGACACGGTACTGGTCTCTACATCTTCTTGTGGTGACTGTGCCGTATAGATCACATGTTACTTGATGTCTACTGCACCTTTGCATTCTTTATTCTCCTCTTTGATTCTTTGCAATGTTATCATGGCATAGAATAAACCCAATCACTTGATCTAGACATTTAGTGTGAATATAGGTTACTTTCAAATACTCAACAAATTTGTCTGCTAGATATGTACGAAATAAGATGACAGAAGGCTATACAAATGTCATTTTTCATTCTTGGATTCAAAAGATGAAAAATGCCAAACTGGAAAGCCAAGATGAAAACATGCTTTTAGAAGGAAATACAGTACTCTCTAACCTTTAGCACACTGAAGTAGCCATTTGACTACCAATTCTCTAGTGGTTACTGGGTTAGGCAGCTTTTTAAGGTATACAGGTTAAGGGAGTACAGTCAGTCTAAATATGGTCAGATGCTAGTTTTCCTCTCAGCTTCCAAACTCTGTTTTGGAAATGAATGATGGCTGAAGTTTTACTGAAGAGGTTTCAAAAGTAGCCTCTGTAGCAGGACCAAAAACTGGGGGTCTTTGGGAGCTTTTATGTGCTTTTTTGATTGCATATAGAC
>NW_017802935.1:2340073-2347645 GCF_001625305.1 Branchiostoma belcheri
AGAAACCCTGGGCATACATGAGTTCTTCTCTTACTATGTACAATAGGAGGCAAATCAAAGATGATAAACATTTAGCAAGTTAGAATTGTAGGCAAGCCATGTTTCATCCCTTTCATTTAATTTCTACCATTAATGAGCTACCTACTCTCTTGCAAATGCTTTACTAGATTCCATGCGATACAACATTAATATGTGATCATAACTGAGTCAGTACTTGTAGCAGTCACTCACCAGACTTTCTATCTGTTTAGACTTGTCTACTGATGATTTTGCTCTGTATTTAATTTATCTTTACTCCAACACTGTCATGGAGCTTTTACCCTCAGTGATTCATAGTCATAATTTTTTGCATGTGTGTAGTAGAATCATAATTTCATGCGTAGAAGTAGAGCTATGCTTTAATCATTCTCTGCATAATCATAATTCTTCTGTCACGTACCATAACGGAATCAAGGCTCTGTCTCTACTTGCACCTCTCTCCCTATAGGTGGATATATAACAGTTATAGCCTAGAACTTCTTCTTAGAGAAGGCCTCTATCTTGCCGAGCGGTGGTGGAAATATGGTGAACGTAGGTGCTGCCCCCTTGTCTGCATGTGATACTAGAGTTTTCTCAGTGTCAGGAAGTCAGATCATCCAGGAAGGTTTTTAAGCTTTATCATCACATGTTTGGTTTTATTAACAAATTATATAATTATTGTAGTTTTGTTATTATTTTGGATAAATTGTTAAACTTTTAACAAGTTATTCCAGACTTCTTGACCAGGACAGGAGCTTGTTCCTGTGACTTTTAAAGTGATTGCTTAAAATTTTTTGAATAATTGTTTCCTCATGTTTTGCTATTATTGCTGTTAAACCCAACATATACAAGTTGACAGGAACATTCCCTTCCAACCAAAATCTCTGGAATAACCCTTTTACTTCCTATTAAATTTTAGTTTGTTCATTATACATGTAGGTGATTCTGTTTTGTTGCTAGTATATGGGGGTCGGAGTGTTATCAATTCTACTTGTATTTTAAAAAGGTCAATCTACAAATGACACTTGCAGTCCTCTATATCTTCTCCTCTGTTGCTTTTCTAATGCTTTTTCTCTTCCCTCTCACATTTCCATGTTTTCTTGCTCCATTCCATCATTTTTATTTCTTATTTAGTTCAAGAAGATACCTGTAAATTTGGCACCTGTAAAGTTACAGGAAACTGTTAACATTCAATTTGCATTTTAAAACGTTGGCCATTATAATGATTTGGGTAGGCAGATCTGGTCAATACAGTAACATATTCAATGAAAAAAAAAATCAGCCATGTAACAACTTCAATATTACTTGTAAAATTCCTGTTGCCATGTTATGATCCAAGTATATAATGTACTTGTACATTTATTATATAATGTGCATACATATATACATGTGAATGCAATAAAATGTAGAGCAATTTTACAGCTTTTCATAGAAGTTTTGCTTGCTGAGGTGCAAACTATGTAATTTCAGGAAGTTGCTTTACTTGTGTATTTTGAAACCTTCAACTTCTTTTTTTTTACAAATTCTGACTTATACATTTCCTCCTAGGTCGCCTGAAAGATGCACTCAAGAATGACAGACTGAAGCCTAAACTGAAACAATACCTCGGCAAACTCGGATCAAACAATGCCATCGATAATCCTGAATACCAGGAAATTCTGGGCAACGAAGACCAAGAGGACTACTATGATGATGACCTGTCAGATCATGAGTACTACAACGACATTAGGGCAAACAAGAAGGCAAATTTGCTGAGAAAAGCAGCGAGTGAGACAGACATTTAAGACTAACAGGGAAGGAGAGCAAGATATAATGGTTACTCCGGGAATTAGATGGCAGACGTATGCATGTTGACGTGGTGAAAGATACAGCTGTTTTTACATGTTTCCTGGACCTAAAACTGTTCATTCTATCACAACACTGTTCTCAACATTGATGTTACAATTTGTCTGTTTCCAACTCTTTTTCCCAAACTTTCCAACTTTTTTCCAAACACATTTAAACACTGTAACTGTAGATGTCTGATGTTAAAAAAGACAGCTGTACCTTCTCATCCAAAACATTCAAAAAACGTTCCAAAACTTCTATTAGATTTATCTGATGATACGTCACCCATGAAAACGTTCTCAAACGTCCTTTTGTGTTGAGTGCAATACAGAGCAAATTGGATGGTCTATTTAACCAACCTCCTTAATTGATTTAACATTTCATTCCTGTTATATTTTGTCTGTTTGTGCACAAGTTTGTTGTTTTTTCTACATAGTCCAGAGCATTCATTTTTGGCAAAGCCCAATGAGCAGGACTTTTTTTCCTGCTTTTATGAAATGTTTGTACTACTTTTCATGACTATTTTGTATGAATTACTATGTATATAAAGTGAGGGAAAATCATGGTGCGACAATGAATGTATGAAAGCCGATTTTAGGACAAGCATATAAACATGTATATTCAAACTATTGTGGTTACTTCATTCTATAGGCAACATGAAACAACCTGTGAACAATCTTAGTTTGAAACTGCCTAGGCCAAAGGTATATTGCACATTAAGGATGATTGTTAAGTTATCAGAACTGTTTTTAAAGTTGGAAGGTCTCTGAAGAAGTGCTTGTCACTGCCACAAAGCTTACAAGAAGAGCACATTGGTTATAATGTCCTGTATGTAACAAAGCATACTTCCATTGCTTTTATTGTTAATGAATTCCAAAGTCACCCTATGATAATGCTGGTTGTACAATCCCTTCTAAAATGATGGAAATTGCAAATTATGGATGTGGTTCAGAAAAAAAAACAGATGTATCTTCTGTGGAATCAACAGATTTGATTTTGTAAGTTCACATACAGGAACTTCACAACAGTGGAAAATCTGACCAAAGCACTACGATCCATGCAAGGGATTTTATAATATCATAATCTATGGCACAATTCTTTGGGTATTGCTTGAGAGTAGTCTGTACATGGTAAATTCAGCTGTATTAAAGGCATTGTCTTTGATTCAGGGTGCCTTTGACAGAAAAAGTATCCGCAGTGCTGTGACTGTGAATCATCAAAAGCAAAAAAGGCCTGAAGGATTACCATTAGTATGATACAAGGGAAGTGCTGAATGGCTGCGATGTTCATTGGGTAGAAACAAGCTAGGGAAATGATGATTGGCTGGAGTTTGTCGGCATGATACAATGGGGATAGTGATTGGCTGTCATGATTACTGGCATGATTTAAGGGGAATGGTGATTGGTTAGGATGTGTGAAGTTCAGAAATGGTACCAACAGAAACTCCTGAAGGATTTTGGATAGATTTACTGTATCTCTATGGCTTAGGTCTTTTCTACTGCTTTGAAAGGGCACCTTTCAGTGTACATGTAAACGCAAGTAAACAAACTTTTTTAAAGCAAAATAGTGAATTCATAGTAGACTACAGTGGATATAACATTTTGTAAGTAAGCACTCAATTTTGTGCTATGTGTAATGTTAAGAATAATAAGATTGTATATTCAAGGACCTTTCCAATTGTTGTAAATGTTAAATGTAACAAACAAGTGTCCGGAAATCGTAAAAACATATCTAACCCCTTGTTCCAACAAGGTTATAGCTTGGTGCAGGGTTTGAGGTCACTCAAGGAGTGGTCACTCTTGGTGGGGCTGGTCAACAAAATAGTCTTTTCTGGTACTTTTAATTGAACCAAACTACTTTGGTCACAGTTTTTTCCAACTGCAAATACAAAGCAAGGCAAGTTTTTGTTGTTGTTGTTGTAATGTGGCACTTGTGCTCTTGATGAATTTTTCTCCATTAATTTTTTTCTAATTTACTCAAGTAACAGTTACTGTCTTGTTCCAAAAATGGCTACTCTGCAAATAAGCCAAAAATGTACATAGATGCTGGAGTTATAAATGCTAGCTCTGCTTGTGGTATTTGAAGGAAGTGCCTTTTAACCAGTGTTGGAGAATTTTACGCAGAAAAATTGTATATTTTGATAGATATGGTACAGTGATTTTAACCATGTTCAATGTCATTTTAATGGCTACCTATATGTATTGTATGTGTACATGTACATGTATGTACTGTGTTGCCGGTAACCTCGTTACTATGTATAATATGCATATTCTAATGTAATAGTTTTAGATTATTGTTCAAGATTCTAAAAATAATTAATGTCTGCTAGCAAGGGATCTCCAAGGGAAGAAGTTTGCTGTGAATTGAAAGACACGTGTTTTACCTTCTGCAAAACCATCTTTGTTACATGCACGCAATGCTTTTTTAAGGCTGAAAGTTTTTCAGTACTGTGCCATACATGTTAAATAATTTATGGTAAGGCACTGAATATGCCCTTTCCTTAATTTGTGCTAGGTTTAAAGAAATGGTTATGTAACTATTTCTTCAGAAGTTTTGGGATTTTTGTTTTCAAAACACAGGAAACACAGCTTCCTTTTTCAGGAGAGGATTCATAGACACATTTTAGATGAAATGTCACTTAAAACTTGTTAAGGCAATGGAAGCAGCAGCCCCTTTTTGAGAATAATTTATCATTCTCCACTAATATTAATACTTAGTCGTAACAATAAAACAATTAGCAGAAGTAAAATCACCATGATTATTACTCTAACATGCACATTTGAATGCTAACAGTTTTATTGTTTTAAATTTATTCCCTTCCCTAACAAATGTGAACATTGGTAACAGCGCTCTGTTAAAAGGAGGGGGGCTACTTCCTTATACATGTAAATGTAGAACTACATTAATACACTGTTTAACAGACTCATTCTTGAATTCTGCTTTCCCCGTATCTGTGTTGTGCATGTAAGCCTGACACTGCCATTTGTGTGCTGTATATTGTAAACAGGAAGATGCTAAGGTTTTTAAGAGGATGTACATGTACATGAAGAAGGATAGTCTAATGTGCATGGTGAAGGTCTTGTATTTGTACATGGATTATATGTTCAATAAAAGGTGGTTATTTAGTGTTAACCTGTTCTGTGTGTTATGTTTGCCTCGGAGCCTGCATTCCACCAGGACAAGCTAGGTGCTGTGGAACCTCAATGTGTGCATCAACTCTGCATGTGTATTGGGGGAGGGGGACTTATCACATGGTGCAGGCACTTAGTCAATCAACATGTTTAATTATACTTTATCTAAAACCACATGACTATTTTCAATTATTGCTGATCTTAGTATCATTGAACAGCACCCAAAATAGTGATAAGCATTTACCATTGAAAAACATTATTTATGATGTACCTATCCACCATATCCTCTGAATCAAAACTTACATTGATAATTGGATTAATGTGGGAGAGTTAGAAGAGTGGATATTGCATGGAGATACACTGCACCAAAATACCCGTCTTTTATAAAAAAAACATTATTTATGATGTAGCTCCAAATGTTTCAGAATCTATGTATCTGACTTACCCTGCAAAGTTGCAATGGTAATTTGATTAGTCTATAGGAAGTAGAATGTTGTAGGTTCACTTTTGTTGAACCTATCCACCATATCTTCTGTACCAAAACTTACAATGTAATTCGGATTAATGTAGGAGAGTTTGAAGAGTGGATATTGCACCGAAATATATTGCACCGAAATACCCGTCTTTTATAAAATCTTGTCCCTACCAGCTTACTATATACCATGCACCTTGCATGTGTATCAATATATGAATAATCTCCATGAAATATAATATAATCTCCAAATGAGAGGTTGGTCACCCATCATTTCTGGAGTTTAAACACTTCACCAACATTAGCTGCACCTCGAAAAAATTGTATTTGGTTTTTATATCCATTACACTAGCCACCCAAAAGACTGGTCCTTACATCCCATAGTGTACTGGATATGTCAGCCGCTCTGGCTTCTTCACTACAAGTTTAAGCACATCGACCAGCTTCCTGATCATGGCTTCCCTGGAGTCACCATAGGTGAACACCCAGCAGAAGTGACATCCGGCACTACCGGTGAAGTTCGTGACCTCGTCGTCAGGACCTGCCGACAGCAAGATGTACACATCAGGATCCGACTTCAGCTTTTCCAGCTGTGGAGTAAGAGAGAAGGCTAGGGATTTGTTGTATAAAATGCTTCATCCTTCCACACTTCACAGACCCTTACATGTAGCTGCTGGACTCGAACCAAGGAGTATAATCCTTGCTTGAACTAAACTGATATTTCTGAACAATAGTATGACTGAGTCCAATGGCATGTACACACGCAATGTATATTTACATGTACAATGTAAAAGAGTTGGATAGTACTAGCCAAGGGTCTTGTCTTTCAATAGGTTTACAGGGTTATTGACTAATGTTTACTACTCCTTACCATCGGTGACGCAACAGCAAGCTAGAAATGTGGTTCAAGTCGTAACTGAGTCTATATCCCCCTCATAGTCGATGTACAGCTGTAATTCCTATGTCTCTCTCCTACCTGGTCAAAGTCCATGAGATTGCCGGGCCTTTCCAGCTTGTCAAACTTGACTATATAGGCGCTGGACCACCTCCCAGTCTGGGGTGGTGTTGTGTACTTCATCCCGCGGCCGGCAGCCAGGTACACGTAGTCCTGGTTAGCGTTCTTGTAGCTCTGTCTGTAGCAACCTTGCATCTGCTTGGACCCCCTGGCATTTACCTCACACAGCCTCAGCTGAAGTAAGTAAAAGGACGTGGTCAGTTTTACAGGGATGTATATTTTTTTGCAGAGTATTAAGTATATTATTCAACCTAGCGTTGACACTCTAGCACAGTTTGCTTCTGAACATTACATAAGGCCGCCTGGTATTTGGCAATGTTTGAATGCCCATTCTAGCATCCTCGCTCGATAAGAGAATTTTAGAGATTCCAGGAGGCGCGTCGACATCAATATTGTGGCAGGTGTAAAATCAAATTATTGTTTCGACAATGATAGCTCGATTCGCATGCTGTTACAGATAGGAGTTAGATCAGGACAAGAGAGGCAAACTGTTCTCTTAGTCAATTTCTATTGTTTCTAGCCGCTTCCCGAAGCCTGGTAGAGGCTAGTACCTGTCCATCCTTCATTCTGAAGACTTCGATGTTTGTGAAGCAGTTGTTGAAGCCAAACTGGACCATCCTGGTCATGACGCCCATGTAGACATCCCATATCCGCTCCTGTAAGTCTGCCGGCTCGGAGGTCGGAGCGATCACGGTCATGAACTTGGCTTCTTGGTGGTCGAAACGGAGCTCGTCTGTGATCTGTGGAAGTATGTACATGTACTCTACTACCTGGTATTGGTACAACAAGGTTTACAACAAGTCTGCTTAGTACTAGGTTACAGATATGAGAGTTACAGATATGGTCTATTGGTGTAGTACAACAGAAGATGGACACTAAGTGGAACACTACAGTCTTCAGAGAACTACAAGCACAACCATCCTGAACCACCTGGAATCCGAGGTCTCGAACTACTACTCTAGTGCGATTGTATCTTCCAACCTCGATAGTTACTTACTGATTGACTACTACCACTAGCCAATCAGGGCCTACCTATCAAGCTAATATAGGCAAACTGCAAATTCCATATGCCATTTATTGTTTAGATATTTAATTCGCCGTGTTAACTT
>NW_017802935.1:2347665-2350098 GCF_001625305.1 Branchiostoma belcheri
GGTTGATCTTAAGTTTAGTTAGTCGATGGACTGAAAAAATGTCGAAATTGGGTAAAATAGGAGGGGATATTATCAGTAGACTTGGATGATTCAATGACATTACGATGATTATAGTGGACTGTTTGGGCTTAATTTTACATGGTAGAGAAACTACATTTAGTGAAGTATACAATGTACTACGCTGACTTGCGGTTTGCACAGTTGTCCTGACGTGAAAAAATTATGATTGCTAAAGTGTGTTACCGGGCCTCAAAGGTAACTTAGAAAGCGGTGGGTCTCTCCCGGAAGGATACGACCTAACTCATAGAGTCATATTGGGGCCTAAAGAAAATTCCCCTCTCAGTGGCCCCAGGGTAAATTTTGCCCCGAGTGCCTACTCTGTCAGGAATGTGGTGTATGGCTTCCCCGGGCAAAAGGGAGAGTCGAGCCGCGCTGGGGTCTACCAACCAGGAAACCCTGCTTTAAGAAGAAAACCACGTCTTAAACCCATATACGTCGCTCGGTGCAAGGCTTGCCCAGTGCAATAATAATTCAGCTGACGAAATGGACATTTTCTGCCGGAATTTAGGGATCGGTCTACGTTGGCAGTACCCCCGCGTCCAAAATTGCATAAGAGGGTGAATTTTTTGACGAAAAGTACGCGTGGGGATTTTGAAATTCGGCTACCTTAAAGCTTTTTGGAGCTAAACAAATCGGGCTGAAGTTCGTCCACAGTGTTAAGGTTTCAATTGAAATAGGGTCCTCATATTTTTTTTACAATTTTTTTACAATTTAGTTACCACGATGGCCGAGAGGACATTGTTCTTTTACCAAAATTGGTAATGCGAACTTACCGCGTTAGTCCACTCACTTATGGCACTTCTTACATTCGCCATCCTTACATAAGTTACTTAAGCTGGTGTGTTACGCCAAAGGGTGGTTATACCGGCTATACGAATAAAAACGGACATATAATCTTGGGACCTGCTCACATAGTCTACCCTGGAGTTAGTAAATGATCACAAACGAATCACATAGCAACGCAGGTTTCTCCCCTCTCACACTTTCTGTTGAGATACCAGAAAAGTCATGCGGAGAAAAAAATAAACCAGCACCACCAAACTTTGCGACGTAGATAACTGTAAAGAATGAGTACTTCAAAGAAAAACTTACTTGTGTTTTACTGAGTGTTGCAGGTGACTACTGAGCTGTATAGACCTGTCGAGGGGTACGGATATGTGAAAATACGCGGAAAACTCGGTAATTTGCGATAATGAATCTAATTTGCACAGTCTTACCGAGGTACGCTAAATGCATACATGTATGTGACCAAACGAGGTCTTGAGGATACAAAACATGGCGTATTGAATAATGAACCGCTACATTTTAATGCTAAGTGCATATATTACAACTATACAATACACTATTCATCTACTGTTAATCTCCGCTTCCCCTCTCTTTTTCTGAAACATCTGTATGATAATTGTCCTTTAGGTATCCTTAAGGCTTTGTGAAGAAATAGGTCGGAGAGGGGAAGTTTTAGGGGGTCAGCTAGGTAAGAGCTTGTCGTTTGTGTGCAAACCTGACGAGAAGTACATTTTATAATAATTTTTTATTTTATTTTAATTTAGTAGTAGTCAGAGAGTGTTAAGAATAACCATCGGCATAGAATTCAAAAGTAAATATGTGCATGTGTACAGATGTATGTCCTACCCCATCCAGAAGTTGCCCGATGGATCAGTCCAGGTAAACAAGGCAATTATAAATAATTGACGGGTGACATCACTGCAACCATGCTGCAACATTAACATCACATCTCTGTAGAAAACCCACCCTAAAGTTTCCACGGCAGACACACTTGTTTTGCTCTTCGTATGACACCGATGATATCACGTGATAAACTGAATTATATCTCATCGTGTTCGTTTTTAACAAGACACAAGATGAGAACAAAAATAAGGTATAGGAATTCTTCGGACTTACGGGTCTTTGTCCTATTTAACTGACCACATAAAATATTCATTATAGGTTATACCACGCCGATACGCTGTATTTACCTATCAAAGATAAATTCTTTTGAAAATATAAGTCATAATGAAGTAAGCTTTGTCAGAAAATAAGCACCAGGAAGTAGCTAGAACTTTGCAACTTTGCTGTAAACCCATGATTAGCCAGGAGTGTTATAATCCAGGCTATTGTTTACATTAGCACATGATAGAAAAAACAGTATCATAAAGTTGCTAATTCAAAAAATAAACTTCGAACGTACAGATTATTAAAACACTCATATAATGAAGAAGATTACCTTAAGATCGCAAATGTACGTCACAGATCTGCCATTACTAAACTAAGAATCAGTTGTCACAATTTGCGAATTGAATCCGGAAGACATAACCGCACTCCTCTAGAGCAAAGAATCTGCCAATATTGTAGTTTAGGTAAAGTAGAAGACGA
>NW_017802935.1:2350118-2361582 GCF_001625305.1 Branchiostoma belcheri
GGTATTTGAAGGAAGTGCCTTTTAACCAGTGTTGGAGAATTTTACGCAGAAAAATTGTATATTTTGATAGATATGGTACAGTGATTTTAACCATGTTCAATGTCATTTTAATGGCTACCTATATGTATTGTATGTGTACATGTACATGTATGTACTGTGTTGCCGGTAACCTCGTTACTATGTATAATATGCATATTCTAATGTAATAGTTTTAGATTATTGTTCAAGATTCTAAAAATAATTAATGTCTGCTAGCAAGGGATCTCCAAGGGAAGATGTTTGCTGTGAATTGAAAGACACGTGTTTTATACCTTCTGCAAAACCATCTTTGTTACATGCACGCAATGCTTTTTTTAAGGCTGAAAGTTTTTCAGTACTGTGCCATACATGTTAAATAATTTATGGTAAGGCACTGAATATGCCCTTTCCTCAATTTGTGCTAGGTTTAAAGAAATGGTTATTTAACTCTTGCTTCAGAAGTTTTGGGATTTTTGTTTTCAAAACACAGCAAACACAGCTTCCTTTTTCAGGAGAGGATTCATAGACACATTTTAGATGAAATGTCACTTAAAACTTGTTAAGGCAATGGAAGCAGCAGCCCCTTTTTGAGAATAATTTATCATTCTCCACTAATATTAATACTTAGTCGTAACAATAAAACAATTAGCAAAAGTAAAATTACCATGATTATTACTCTAACATGCACATTTAAATGCTAACAGTTTTATTGTTTTGAATTTATTCCCTTCCCTAACAAATGTGAACATTGGTAACAGCGCTCTGTTAAAAGGAGGGGGGCTACTTCCTTATAAATGTAGAACTACAATATTAATACACTGTTAAACAGATTCATTCTTGAATTCTGCTTTCCCCGTATCTGTGTTGTGCATGTAAGCCTGACACTGCCATTTGTGTGCTGTATATTGTAAACAGGAAGATGCTAAGGTTTTTAAGAGGATGTACATGTACATGAAGAAGGATAGTCTAATGTGCATGGTGAAGGTCTTGTATTTGTACATGGATTATATGTTCAATAAAAGGTGGTTATTTAGTGTTAACCTGTTCTGTGTGTTATGTTTGCCTCGGAGCCTGCATTCCACCAGGACAAGCTAGGTGCTGTGGAACCTCAATGTGTGCATCAACTCTGCATGTGTATTGGGGGAGGGGGACTTACATGTACCACATGGTGCAGGCACTTAGTCAATCAACATGTTTAATTATACTTTATCTAAAACCACATGACTATTTTCAATTATTGCTGATCTTAGTATCAACAGCACCCAAAATAGTGATAAGCATTTACCATTGAAAAACATTATTTATGATGTAGCTCCAAATGTTTCTATGTATCTGACTTACCCTGCAAAGTTGCAATGGTGATTTGATTAGTCTATAGGAAGTAGAATGTTGTAGATACACTTGTTGAACCTATCCACCATATCTTCTGTACCAAAACTTACATATATAATTCGAGAGTTTGAAGAGTGGATATTGCACCGAAATATATTGCACCGAAATACCCATCTTTTATAAAATCTTGTCCCTACCAGCTTACTATATACCATGCACCTTGCATGTGTATCAATATATGAATATAATCTCCATAATATAATCTCCAAATGAGAGGTTGGTCACCCATCATTTCTGGAGTTTAAACACTTCACCAACATTAGCTGCACCTCGAAAAAATTGTATTTGGTTTTTAAATCCATTACACTAGCCACCAAAAAGACTGGCCCTTACATCCCATAGTGTACTGGATATGTCAGCCGCTCTGGCTTCTTCACTACAAGTTTAAGCACATCGACCAGCTTCCTGATCATGGCTTCCCTGGAGTCACCATAGGTGAACACCCAGCAGAAGTGACATCCGGCACTGCCGGTGAAGTTCGTGACCTCATCGTCAGGACCTGCCGACAGCAAGATGTACACATCAGGATCCGACTTCAGCTTTTCCAGCTGTGGAGTAAGAGAAGAGGGCTTTGATGTATTAAATGCTAAAACCTTGCCTAAACTGAATGGATATTTCTGAACAATAGTATGATTAAGTCCAATGGCATGTACTTTTTGTAGACACGCAATGTATAGTTAAAAGCGCTGGATAGTAATAGTCTTTGAATAGGCTCACAGGGCTATTGGAGGATAAGGAACTTTGTGGCTAGTGCTTCATTTGGGCGTATCTGCTACTTCTTATCATCGGTGGCAAAACAGCAAGCTAGAAATGTGGTTCCAAACGTGACTTGAGTCTATATCCCCCGCCTCCTTGACGTACAGCTGTAATTGCTACATGTCACCTACAAATGTACTGTACCTGGTCAAAGTCCATCAGATTTCCGGGCCTTTCCAGCTTGTCAAACTTGACGATATAGGCGCTGGACCACCTCCCCGTCTGGGGTGGTGTTGTGTACTTCATCCCGCGGCCGGCAGCCAGGTACACGTAGTCCTGGTTAGCGTTCTTGTAGCTCTGTCTGTAGCAACCTTGCATCTGCTTGGACCCCCTGGCATTTACCTCACACAGCCTCAGCTGAAGTAAGTAAAAGGACGTGGTCAGTTTTACAGGGATGTATATTTTTTTGCAGAGAATTAAGTATATTATTCAACCTAGCATTGACACTCTAGCACAGTATGCTTCTGAACATTACATAAGGCCGCCTGGCATTTGGCAATGTTTGAATGCCCATTCTTAGCATTTCTATAAGAGAATAGAGATTCAAGGAGGCGCTTCGAC
The DNA here is from genome assembly GCF_001625305.1 of Branchiostoma belcheri. Taxonomy (NCBI): domain Eukaryota; kingdom Metazoa; phylum Chordata; class Leptocardii; order Amphioxiformes; family Branchiostomatidae; genus Branchiostoma; species Branchiostoma belcheri. Next base: position 2,352,846 of record NW_017802935.1, read on the forward strand.
ATCAATATAGTGACAGGTGTAAAATCAAATTATTGTTTCGACAATGATAGCTCGATTTGCATGCTGTTATAGGTAGGAGTTAGATCAGGACAAATGCGGCAAACCGTTCTCATAGCTGACCGACTCGTATTATCTTTCCGGTCAATTTCTATTATTTCCGCTTCCCGAAGCCTGGTAGAGGCTAATACCTGTCCATCCTTCATTCTGAAGACTTCGATGTTTGTGAAGCAGTTGTTGAAGCCAAACTGGACCATCCTGGTCATGACGCCCATGTAGACATTCCATATCCGCTCCTGTAAGTCTGCCGGCTCGGAGGTCGGAGCGATCACGGTCATGAACTTGGCTTCTTGGTGGTCGAAACGGAGCTCGTCTGTGATCTGTGGAAGTATGTACTACATGTACTCTACTACCTGGTATTGGTACAACAAGGTTTACAACAAGTCTGCTTAGTACTAGGTTACAGATATGAGAGTTACAGATATGGTCTATTGGTGTAGTACAACAGAAGATGGACACTAAGTGGAACACTACAGTCTTCAGAGAACTACAAGCACAACCATCCTGAACCACCTGGAATCCGAGGTCTCGAACTACTACTCTAGTGCGATTGTATCTTCCAACCTCGATAGTTACTTACTGATTGACTACTACCACTAGCCAATCAGGGCCTACCTATCAAGCTAATATAGGCAAACTGCAAATTCCATATGCCATTTATTGTTTAGATATTTAATTCGCCGTGTTAACTTTATATTATCTTGTACCTATTTTGAGTTAATTTGTTTGCTTGTCCCTTAATACATTGCAAGTTAAATGTAAATGTAATAAATGTATGTAAATAAGAGATCGTAAAATTAATAGGATTTGGGAGAGTCCACTAGACAAACCTTCAGGTTTCTTGGGCTCTCCAGCATATATTTGCTTGTATATAATTTCATTTTATACTGTTACTTTTTTATGTGCAAACTGACAATAAACAAATAAAAAAATTTATGGTCTGGCTATTTATTATGCATATCAAAGGTAACGGTCGTTACAAACGCACTGTCCAAGGCACAATCTCTTTGTCCACCACACATCCATCCACGGTATAGAGAGCCACGGCGTCCAAGTACGGCTCCACAATCACAACGTCCCGAAGAGCGAGGGGGTGCTTTTCCACGTCCAGATATTGTTTGAAATAATCCCTAGTTTAAAAAGTTCATGTCATAAGTCTGTCATACCATGGAGGTAAAAAAGAGACTTTTTACCTCCATGGTCATACATATAAGGATCCATATGTATGACAGACTAAGAAGCTAATGCTTCGAAAAAAGACTCAGCAACTAATGCTTCGAATAATAATACTAGACGAGACTATGAATATGAGCTTACTTGAAGAAAGGAGCACTTGGAGAGGACGTGAAGCCAGGATTTTCATCCCTCATTGTCCGGAGGTTGAGCAGGGCGCGTTTCAGGTCTTCCAAGTTCTCCACCTTGGCCACGCCAAACGTGTCAAACGCCGCTGCCGGCTTGACGAACGCCGGTAGACCTGGGGTACAAAAACTTACTTTTATACTCTTCAATCACAGGTTAAGGCTTTGGCTTATTTTTGGCGTGTTTTAGGCGTTTTATCGCACTCTCTTTTTTGTTCTGGTATCGTCTTTTTAACGCCAGCCCAATGGGTTGCAAATGGTAACTGTCTGGCGAATGGATACTGCCAGGCCAATATGATACTGTCTTTACCGAAAGATTTGCTTACTAAAGGGATTATTCCTGTTAATACTAAGTACAATTGCCCCTGTGCCCGTGTGGGGTATAGCCCCTTTGTCACACAATATTGTAGCCTCAGCATTATATCAAGGGCATTGTATAGGGACATATATTTTCGCCATCCGTATTATGGCATGGAATTCACCTCCAGTCATCAACAGAAAGTTTAAAAAAAACTTGATGACTAGTTTTGCGTTTGTCTGCGCCTCCCATACCCCTCACCACGACTCTTTTTCCTTACCAATTTTTTCCAAGGCCCGCTCGGCGTCCTGCAGCATAGTCGGTGAATCCAGGTCCACCACATCGTAGGGGGTCTGGCTTTCCCCGGAGTCCAGATACTGCCGTGTATAGGCCTTGTGGAAAGCCAGGTAGCATGACTCGACACTGGGCCCGGGGATGTGTGGGAAGTCCTTGGCAATGGCGGCGTGCACGAACGTGGAGAGGTCAATGGTGGGGAGAATGATGTTGACATTGTGCTCAGCGACGAGCTGAAAGAATGAGAAGAGAACACAACACTGTTCTCTACTGGTTGTGTAAGAAGAAACTTCAAACACAACACTGTTGTTCTCAACCGTTCTCAACTGGCAAGTTGTTTTGTAAAACAGAGCATGTAGTGACATAGCAATACTACTACAATGTACCTTCACAACAGATCCGAACATATTACACGCTGGTATGTACACATGATAACCTGGCTAAGATCATCCTACAAGGGATGCTGGAAGGGAAACGACGGCGAGGGCGACAGAAGAAAGTCTGGCAGGACAACCTCAAGGAAAGGACGCCCCTCACCGTCCTACTACTTCTGACAGCTGCCCAAGACAGGAAAATCTGGCCCCGACGACTAGTGTCGGTCATGGGACCAGGTAGGTAGGTAGTTATTTGACACATACTCACCTTCTTTACTCGTTGTACGTAGTCCAGGAGTGTTTCTTTCTCGTCGATATTGCTGAAGATCACCTCAGACACCTACACATAAATGTGTATTGAAAGGAGTCAGTATTTATGGAGTCTTCATGGAAATTCATGATACATGGATAATTAGTTGGTATTTGAAAAAAAATCCAGATACTGTGCCACCAAATATACGTTAACTCACACACCTGTACAGAGGGGCATTGACGCAAGGTTTCCTCCTTTTCCTTGTTCTCGTTGGAGAACGGGATAAGCACCGAGACATCGCTGCGTGTTGAAGACATTGTCCTTCGCTTTGATTTAACTTGGTGTTCGGAAGGAAATCTGAATAAGATAGTAGATCTGAAGTAAAACGAAACGATATCAATGATGTTTTAAAGGTTGATCTTAAGTTTAGTTAGTCTGTAAAAAAACTCGATGGACTGAAAAAATGTCGAAATTGGGTAAAATATGAGGGGATATTATCAGTAGACTTGGATGATTCAATGACATTACGATGATTATAGTGGACTGTTTGGGCTTAATTTTACATGGTAGAGAAACTACATTTAGTGAAGTATACAATGTACTACGCTGACTTGCGGTTTGCACAGTTGTCCTGACGTGAAAAATTTATGATTGCTAAAGTGTGTTACCGGGTCTCAAAGGTAACTTAGAAAGCGGTGGGTCTCTCCCGGAAGGATACGACCTAACTCATAGAGTCATATTGGGGCCTAAAGAAAATTCCCCTCTCAGTGGCCCCAGGGTAAATTTTGCCCCGAGTGCCTACTCTGTCAGGAATGTGGTGTATGGCTTCCCCGGGCAAAAGGGAGAGTCGAGCCGCGCTGGGGTCTACCAACCAGGAAACCCTGCTTTAAGAAGAAAACCACGCCTTAAACCCATCGACGTCCTCGGTGCAGGGCTTGTTCAGTGCAATAATAATTCAGCTGACGAAATGGACATTTTCTGCCAGAATTTAGGGATCGGTCTACGTTGGCAGTACCCCCGCGTCCAAAATTGCATAAGAGGGTGAATTTTCTGACGAAAAGTACGCGTGGGGATTTTGAAATTCGGCTTTTTGGGGCTAAACAACTCGGGCTGAAGTTCGTCCACAGTGTTAAGGTTTCAATTGAAATAGGGTCCTCATATTTGTTTTACAATTTTTTACAATTGAGTTACCACGATATACATATAATCTTGGGACCTGCTCACATATTCTACCCTGGAGTTAGTAAATGATCATAAACGAATCACATAGCAACGCAGGTTTCTCCCCTCTCACACTTTCTGTTGAGATACCAGAAAAGTCATGCGGAGAAAAAAATAAACCAGCACCACCAAACTTTGCGACGTAGATAACTGTAAAGAATGAGTACTTCAAAGAAAAACTTACTTTTGTGTTTACTGAGTGTTGCAGGTGACTACTGAGCTGTATAGACCTGTCGAGAGGTACGGATATGTGAAAATACGCGGAAAACTAGGTAATTTGCGATAATGAATCTAATTTGCACAGTCTTACCGAGGTACGCTAAATGCATACATGTATGTGACCAAACGATACGCGAGGTCTTGAGGATACAAAACATGGCGTATTGAATAATGAACCGCTACATTTTAATGCTAAGTGCTATAAGTCCATATATCACAACTATACAATACACTATTCATCTACTGTTAATCTCTGCTTCCCCTCTCTTTTTCTGAAACATCTGTATAATAATTGTACTTCAGGTATCCTTAAGGCTTTGTGAAGAAATAGGTCGGAGAGGGGAAGTTTTAGGGGGTCAGCTAGGTAAGAGCTTGTCGTTTGTGTGCAAACCTGACGAGTAGTACATTTTATAATAATTTTTTATTTTATTTTAATTTAGTAGTAGTCAGAAAGTGTTAAGAATAACCATCGGCATAGAATTCGAAAGTAAATATGTGCATGTGTACAGATGCATGTCCTACCCCATCCAGAAGTTGCCCGATGGATCAGTCCAGGTAAACAAGGCAATTATAAATAATTGACGGGTGACATCACTGCAACCATGCTGCAACATTAACATCACATCTCTGTAGAAAACCCACCCTAAAGTTTCCAGCAGACACACTTGTTTTGCTCTTCGTATGACACCGATGATATCACGTGATAAACTGAATTATATCTCATCGTGTTCGTTTTTAACAAGACACAAGATGAGAACAAAAATAAGGTATAGGAATTCTTCGGACTTACGGGTCTTTGTCCTATTTAACTGACCACGTAAAATATTCATTATAGGTTATACCACGCCGATACGTTGTATTTACCTATCAAAACAGAGATAAATTCTTTTGAAAATATAAGTCATAATGAAGTAAGCTTTGTCAGAAAATAAGCACCAGGAAGTAGCTAGAACTTTGCAACTTTGCTGTAAACCCATGATTAGCCAGGAGTGTTATAATCCAGGCTATTGTTTACATTAGCACATGATAGAAACAAAACAGTATCATCTCCAATCCTTTTGTTGTTAAAAATTTTTGTTGCTGTCGTTTTTCTCTCTCCAAATGCAGTATGGTGAAGTAAGGATATGGTAAATTCAATCATTTGCGAGTGTGTACAACTAGTATGTAACGGCTTTTTTAAAATTGGCCTTTCCGATGTTCATACAGTTATCCTGTGGTATACCTTAGTATCCAACTGTCCACGGTATCGCTGTGGACAGTGACTAAATACGTAGTCATTGTCACGCTCTACATCTGCTTGGAGATGACGTCAGTGTTCATCGGAGCATGTACCGGTCGGACAGGTTCGACAATGGGGGAGACAGGGCAGAGGTCAGAGCAGTGTGTGTGAAGTCGTAACGATACATAAAAACAACAAAGTTCGTCCCTGAGATTCTTTGGTTCAGGAGACACAAGACCGGGTCTTCACGTAAAATTTGGTATGTTGGAGGACTATTTAGAGTTGTAGATGTTGCGAAAACGCCGGCCAAAGGCAAACTGCTGATGTGAGGTATTCAACTTTAAAAATGCATGACTTGGAATGGTACGACATGTTTTCTAAAGGCTACGACAGTTCACTACATTTTTCATGATAGGACAGTTGAATTATCTATGATACGTGTATGAGGGTCCTGAGATTGTCCTTAAGTTGCTGTTGTAAACCTATCGTACGATGAACGTGACCTTCACCTAATTAAAGCGTAGATCCAACAAAAGACGGAACACCACTGCGAGATTCATTTCCACACAGTAAGGCATTACAAATGTGTGCAGGCTATCCTTTCAATAATTCTTCTTTTACGACTCTTACCAATATTTTTACCAAATTGAATGTTCTTCAAATGAATAAAACGTTCAATTTTATGTTGGTCCGGCTACAGGACAGAGAAGAAAGAAACTGATTTCGACGATGCTTCTGCTACGAGTACAGAGAGGCAGGTTGCGGTCCTTCTTTTGGGGCACAGTGTTTATTTCGGTAATGGCAATCATATCTACAGTGTTCTATGGAAGGCATCGTATGGTCGTGAATCCACGGGCAGTATCAGAGACTGAAATATCTCAACAGACACAAGGTGATTCACCAGCCCTTCCTCGGTATGAAACACCCTGGATGAATCGTGTTGTTGGAACACACAGAAATTGCCACCCAAGGAATAACTTCATTTTTATCAAGATTCAGAAGACAGGATCCTCAACAGTCACTAACATGTTGCAACGATACGCTATAGACCGCGAACTCACGGTTATGGTGCCTACTTGTACAATGTGCGCCTTAAGTTGGCCCACTTCCCCCGAACGTGGAATGTACCTACAGTCTAAGAACGGAAAATACAGTGCTATCGTTCACCACACAAGATACAACAAAACTTGGATGGAGTCTATGTTTCCTTCCGACACCGCTTACATAACTGTAATTAGAGAACCATTTGGTCATCTTAAGTCAGTTTTTAATTATTACCATCTCAGTGGAAAGCTGCTTCAGAGAAAGGTGAAGAGACCTGGAGACGAAAATCCCATCCAACTGTTTCTCAAAAGCCCCTTTGAGCACAGATATGTGATAGGCTACAAACATTGCGAGGTTACTTTTGAAAGGACGAGAAATTTCCAAGCGTTTGACTTAGGGTACAAACAAGAGTGGGCCGATGACGAGGGGAAAGCAGAACGGTTTCTTGCGGATATAGAACGAGACTTCACGTTGGTTATGATCTTAGAACACTTCGACGAATCTCTAGTGCTGTTACGAAGGCTGATGTGTTGGGAACTAAAGGATATTCTCTACGATAGCCGACCTAAGAAACAGAGGTCCTATGCGTACAAAGATTACAAACCTTCGGATGAAGAGCGAGGTAATCACGAAGAGTTCAACAAGGTGGATTACATGCTGTATGAACACTTTAATAGGTCCTTGTGGAATAAGATAATTTCTGAAGGACCCGCGTTCTTTACCGAACTAGAGTACTACAAGCAACTGAATAACAACATTAGCAAGCATTGTTCTGATAGTCAGGCAAAAAGGGGAAAATTGATCGTTCCCTCGTCCGAATGGACTACGGAATTTCATGTAAGTGACGAATTTTGTTACCGTTTAAGGACGAAGCGAACGAAAAATTTGGATGGGCCGCTACGTGCACATTTGGTAAAGAGCGAGAGAAAACATGTTTTTGGTAGGTGTCTACCGATGGACCAGTACGTCGTTCTGAAAGGCAACACTATAGCTACATCGCCGTAGGAAATTTTAAACGCAAAGTGAATCTACCCGAGACCATACTTAGGCCACACCGAATTAATTTTATGGATGACATCCTCTGAAGACCAAATAACAAGACTGGCAATTAAAACATATATTGTCATGGCTACGGTATTTGTTCATAGAGTTATTGTTTGCATGGCACTACAAAATGTAACATGATTTTTTGCGGAAGCCTCGTTGTGGTCTGTCATGGGTTTGCAATGTTAAAAATAACATTTGAGGTCGCAAGGCTCTGGGAGGGTTGGGTCCCCTTCTTTTCTTGTTCGTCTTTGACGATGCCATGAGACAAGCGTCCGTTGGGCGCTGGAAATATGTGGATGATTTATCCTTGCACAGATACAACAAGCCTTCGGTGATGCAGATGGAGCTAATCGAAATTCAAGACTGGTCCTTTCACAATCACATGACGTTAAAGCCGGACAAATGCAAAGCAATTGTAATCTTCTTCATAAAATATCCACCCCCGCCTCCAGTCCTCACCATCAACCAAACGCAGCTAGAGGTGGTTAGTGCCACATGTCTGCTCGGGGTTTGGATTCAAAAGAATCTGAACTTCGGGGATATGCACGTAGACAAGACCGTCAACAAGGCTAATGGACGGCTGGCCATGCTACGCAAAATTAAACGTTTCAACCTAGCCTGACTAATTTTTGTCCCCCACCACAAGGCCGGCAGGTGTGCGATTTACTAAATCCCAATTATTAAAATTGGGGTGGGGGAGAGCTTGTGTAACACAGGCTAGTTTCAACCTATCCACTGAGGACTTACTTCAAATATACATAACCTACGTTAGATCAGTACTGGAGTACTGCGTGCCAGTGTGGCACTCTGGCCTTACTGCAACACAAACCGAGAGATTGGAAAGCGGAGAGCAACTACGCCACACCATTCTTGGCATGACTTACATTGACTACCAGACCGCTCTGCTCTGCTCAACAAAGGCCTGAAGTCACTCCAAGAACGACGGGTAGATTTGTGCCTGAAATTCGCCAGAAACCTGAGTCCAGAAATGCTTCACCGAGAACTGGAGACAGCCACAGCATCACCACCAGAAACTCTGATAAACTCTTCAGAGGACAGCATCCATAAAATCAAGCCATTGTGGCCTGTTCCACATGACCAAACAAATAACCTATAGAAACGACACTCCTTTGCGCACTACAATAGCTAAGCGTAACACCTTAACACACCTTATATATAATACATACTTAGGGTCTTATCTGATAAGTTTGTCACAACAGAACAACAGAAAGCCACAGGATATCAAGCTTAGGCGTCCCCGTTTACTATAGATAACGTGTTGAAATGACACGCCTAGCTTAGTTTGACTTTTAGCAGACAGCTTTTTCAACATACAGACAACGGACCACAAAA
>NW_017802935.1:2361602-2363493 GCF_001625305.1 Branchiostoma belcheri
ACCTACAGTCTAAGACGGAAAATACAGTGCTATCGTTCACCACACGAGATACACAAACTTGGATGGAGTCTATGTTCCTTCCGACACCGCTTAACATAACTGTAATTAGAGAACCATTTGGTCATCTTAAGTCAGTTTTTAATTATTACCATCTCAGTGGAAAGCTGCTTCAGAGAAAGGTGAAGAGACCTGGAGACGAAAATCCCATCCAACTGTTTCTCAAAAGCCCCTTTGAGCACAGATATGTGATAGGCTACAAACATTGCGAGGTCACTTTTGAAAGGACGAGAAATTTCCAAGCGTTTGACTTAGGGTACAAACAAGAGTGGGCCGATGACGAGGGGAAAGCAGAACGGTTTCTTGCGGATATAGAACGAGACTTCACGTTGGTTATGATCTTAGAACACTTCGACGAATCTCTAGTGCTGTTACGAAGGCTGATGTGTTGGGAACTAAAGGATATTCTCTACGATAGCCGACCTAAGAAACAGAGGTCCTATGCGTACAAAGATTACAAACCTTCGGATGAAGAGCGAGGTAATCACGAAGAGTTCAACAAGGTGGATTACATGCTGTATGAACACTTTAATAGGTCCTTGTGGAATAAGATAATTTCTGAAGGACCCACGTTCTTTACCGAACTAGAGTACTACAAGCAACTGAATAACAACATTAGCAAGCATTGTTCTGATAGTCAGGCAAAAAGGGGAAAATTGTTCGTTCCCTCGTCCGAATGGACTACGGAATTTCATGTAAGTGACGAATTTTGTTACCGTTTAAGGACGAAGCGAACGAAAAATTTGGATGGGCCGCTACGTGCACATTTGGTAAAGAGCGAGAGAAAACATGTTTTTGGTAGGTGTCTACCGAGGGACCAGTACGTCATTCTGAAAGGCAACACTATGGCTACATCGCCGTAGGAAATGGCCATGCTACGCAAAATTAAACGTTTCAACCTAGCCTGACTAATTTTTGTCCACTACCACAAGGCCGGCAGGTGCGCGATTTACTAAATCCCAATTATTAAAATTTGGGTGGGGGTCATTGACCTCCGGCCGAGAGAGCTTGTGTAACACAGGCTAGTTTCAACCTATCCACTGAGGACTTACTTCAAATATTATCCATAACCTACGTTAGATCAGTACTGGAGTACTGTGTGCCAGTGTTAATCTCCAAGCAGATCTTTTGGTGGGGGTAAGACAGTATCAAATTGGCCAGTCTGTATCCATTTCCCCACCCAAGATCTGCCTGCACTCGAACAGGGAGGAGCACTTCTTTTCAAAAATGGTGTTGCTGCCCCTCCTTGTGTCCCTATTAACAGCTATCAAAAATTTGTTGTGCTAAGATTTTTACAAGCGGTTTATGGCTTGAATCTGGGACAAATGCAGTCACCCGCGCACATCTCAGTGGGAGTTCTCGCCTACTGAGTTGGGTGGGGAAATGGATACAGACTGGCCAATTTGCCACCAAAAAATCTGCTTGGAGATTATGCCAGTGTGGCACTCTGGCCTTACTGCAACACAAACCGAGAGATTGGAAAGCGGAGAGCAACTACGCCACACTCTGCTCAACAAAGGCCTGAAGTCACTCCAAGAACGACGGGTAGATTTGTGCCTGAAATTCGCCAGAAACCTGAGTCCAGAAATGCTTCACCGAGAACTGGAGACAGCCACAGCATCACCACCAGAAACTCTGATAAACTCTTCAGAGGACAGCATCCATAAAATCAAGCCATTGTGGCCTGTTCCACATGACCAAACAAATAACCTATAGAAACGACACTCCTTTGCGCACTACAATAGCTAAGCGTAACACCTTAACACACCTTATATATAATACATACTTAGGGTCTTATCTGATAAGTTTGTCACAACAGAACAACAGAAAGCCA
>NW_017802935.1:2363513-2423834 GCF_001625305.1 Branchiostoma belcheri
AGCATTAGCTCTAGATACAGGGACAAGGTCATGTACGGGGTGAATAGAAACAAAAACACCATCCCCATCCCCCCTGCCAGAATAAAAAGACTTCAGAACTCATTCCTACATCAGTCTATCAGACTCTACAATCAGACTGTATAAACTTGTCATACCTGGGATGTACTGTTCATATAAGTAGTATGTATATATTGATGTATATTTGTATGTAACAATGTTATGTGTTTATTTTGATGTAATGATGTAAATACCAATGCCATTCAGGCAATATTATAGTTCTATTTTGTATGTCTGCAAATGTCTAGTGACTGTTGCTATAGACTGCATCTTCAGACTTTGTCTAGTCAAGGACATTATGTATAATGTCAAGGACATTATACATGTTTAGTGAATAAGCACATTAAACCACCGTACCAAATGTTATTCAAGCGTAAATCCATGAAGATAATTATATAGCGATAATTGTATCTTGAGGCATCTCTCCTTGCCTCAGGCAATTTCTTTACTGAGAAAGCCTTGGCTTCTAAAAGAACCCCTACTTTTACATATTGTGTAGCCCGACATTTCTATTGGTTTATTTTCGACCTGAAGGTCGCTCGATGTTTCAGATGAACATCCCTCGGATAGGACGTTAAATGGAGGTCCCGTGTTTGGGAGAGCCACACCCCACGCACGTTAAAGAACCCACCACACTTATCGAAAAGAGTAGGGGACCTTCCCAGTGTGAGTGGTTCAAACCTTACAGTCTGGTCTCGGGGTTGACATCTTTGAAGAGGTGATAGTCACCTGTTATGTCAATCCTTCCACAAATGTGGTAAATTGTCATAAAAAAAACATTTGTTAAGATAAATTAGTATGAAAGGATGCATTCTTTTATATTGGTGAACTTTCGGAGACCTTTTGATACAACAATGTATCTGTCACCAGTCAAACAAATATCTGCATACACTATTGTACTATTCGAAATGGTCTACAGATTCTACCTCCAGGTTCTCTAAGTAGGCTCCGGGGGACCAGTACGTCGTTCTCAAAGGCAACACTATAGCTGCATCCCCGTAGGAAATATACTTTTGTTTAAACGCAAAGTGAATCTACCCGAGACCATACCTATTTGATTTCTTTCAGATTCATCCACTTCAGCTTTATAATCAGAAGTGCCACTAGGTACAACTCGAAAGAGGTCATATTTTGGCACAAAAAAAATTGACTTAAGTCTTCCTCGTTGTTATAGATTCAAAATTGATAGAAAGACCTTCATTCAGAAACTGTTATGTTAAACGTTGCTCAATGGATTTAGTTATGAATTATAAGTTGATGCACTGGGTCCAAGTTTGATAGAAGGTGAGAGAAATATTAGACTATTCCAGTCTCCAGTCTCTTCGATGTCGGAATGACCTTGCTAGGGGGAAATAGTTTTCCCTGAAAATACTACCATACTGTTGCATCACCTTGTTGCTATGCTATGCCAATTAATAAATATGAATAAATGAATCGTGACTCTTTTACTTGCTGTCGCGTTTCCTTTACCACCCCGAACCTGTAATGTAAGAGTCCTGTGACCTTTCACCTATCAAATCTACGGTTTGTAAATAAATGGTGAAATGTAGGGGAAGGCCCTGCACAGTGTCAAAGTGAATAGCTCTGTGGCAGAGGAAATGTTTAGGATCAACTTTTCAAAAGTACCTTACAATGTCTCGTGGGTCACTTGGCTTCATTCAAGGTACAGATTGCTTGTTTGTTTGCATAACAGCGAAAACGTACAGTCGCCCTGAAATTATGTACTTTGTCTACGTACATTGCTACACTGATTTCTACAGTTAAACACTAGCTGCACCGTTATGTTTTGATCGTTTTCTACAGTTAAACCTTAGCTGCACCGGTATGTTTTGATTGTTTTCTACAGTTAAACCTTAGCTGAACCGTTATGTTTTGATAGCACCACCACCCTGGCCTTGGTACTGAACGCGATATTCCATTCGGGACTATTGTTCAGTTAGAATAGAAAACCATCTGTCTGTAGACCAGTGTCACTTTGCAGCACAGTACAGCAAAAGTATGTAAGTGGCGGTCTTCCTTCCCGCTGGAGACCATAACACTAATTTGAAGACTACTTCCTTGTTGTTTGTAAGAGAATTTCTAAGAGAAAACCATAAATGTCTGTATCTGTATCAGTATAGCCGGTGTAACCGCCCTTCGGCGTAACACATCTTGTCTGACATTTTAGAACAGTTGGTCATATTGGAGCAGTTCATTTTGTAAGGTAGTAAATCTGGGAAAGTAATGTTAATGGACTAATGTTATAAGGATGTGTTCATTTGGAATAGCAAATTATACATTACTTTTACGCATAACATAATGAAGGTGCAGAGGGAACTATCAATACTTGTACTTGTTTGGATGTGTTACCTAATAGTATCTTCTGTCAGTGAATCCACAGTAGTCATGATGAAACAGAACACTGGTGATAAATGATATCGTCTTTTCTTCAATCTTTAACTTCTTTATTTAGTAAGGAAGTAGATATAACAATTTTAGTACTTAAGTTTCCTTTCAAGTGACTATCTTGGCACAATTTTTACATTGTTTTGACCACCTTTACTTAGATGTCAATTCTAGCTTTATACATCAATGTATTAGCTAAATCTATTGAGGTGGAGTAATAGAGTTACTTATTTTTTTCAGTCCTGTTGCCAAAAAAAGGGAATGATGTATCATATCTCAAGCAGATAAATGGGTGATTGAAATTCTGCACATGAACAGAAAACATTATTGGGTCAGTATTTAGATCAACAGCAGAATATAGGACCACTAATAGGAAGTAGATGTGCTACAAGTGGTGTAAAATTAGTTACAACAGTTTTTCATTTCTAAAATGAGTATCTTGGCACAACTTTTACAATGTTCCTGCCCCCTTTACTCAGATGTCAATTGTAGCTAAGTAGTTAAGTGTATTAAAACTTCTGATAGCATGAGGCCGTTTCTATCTTTTTCAGGGCCTGTTGTCCAAAACTTGCTTTTCCTGCTTCACAGAGCCTCTGGTAATATCAAGGAAGCACTCTTGCTGCAGCAAAGAAGAATCCAATAGAAATGTAAGTGAGAATGTAAACTTCACTAGCATAATGAAGACCCTCCAACACACATTTCTGCATTACTGAGTTCTGTGAGACTTCACACACGAACTAGTTCTGTGCCTTCATATGCACTACTCTTTATCAATCAGCACCAAGTAATTATTCAAACCTAAGAAAACTAGAAGGAGAAAATCATTATTCCTTCATGGTCTGCAGGACTGAAACAGAAACAAGTTTATAAAGCAGACAAGGGCTTCTCTGTCAGTCTCACACCTTCATTTCACAAGAAGTTGGATTAGATCCTTAGAAGCAGCAAAATGCACTAATCTGTAGAACTTTAAAAAGACAGCTGGGACAATTTCATTCCTGTCCTTGGTGCTGAATTCCTGGTATCCCTTTGCAATGAATGTCACTGTTAAAGAATCAAAGAAGAAAGAAAAAAAAGATTAGGAAGGGAAGCAAAGGAAAGATGTGTTTTGTCTGTAGGGTCAAATCCTGCATGTTCCCGAGGGCAAAGGTTCAAATCCAAGACTGCTGTCACTGTTAAAGAACCTTTGAATATCGAAAAGAAAAAAATAAAGGAGAGGAAAGATGTGTTTTGTCTGTAGATGCAACTCCTGCATGTTCCTGAGGACATGGGTTCAAATCCCAGCATACTGTAGATGTCAAGAAGGTCCCTGTGAGAAAGCAAAGTTATGAAGAAGAAAGAAAGAATGAAAGAAAGAAGAAATTGAAAAAGAAAGAAAGGTGTGTTTTGTCTGTAAGTGCAAGATCCTGCATGTTGCTAAGACGGCATGGGTTCAAATCCCAGAAGGCTGTAGATGAGGTTTACTGTTCAAGAACCATATACATATGTATATGTGTCATGAAGTTCAGAAGACAGAAAGAAAGAATAAGATGCTGTCTTCTGGTGTCTCAAATCTGCATCAACGTCTAAGACATCCCTCCTTCCAGTAGCCTCGAGGTAGCATGCCTGCAGAAAAACAACAAAGAGTAAATATTTGTAACAGACTCTCAGAAAACTTAAATCAAATCAACCCCCATAATTTCTAGTTTTTTAAGTCATTCAAAAATTGATGATGTCACTTTTCTTACGTAGCTTTTAAGGAATTGACTTCAAATCTTCTGTCTAGCCCACCAAATTAATACAATTATATCATTTTACATCTACTTTACATATGGCTTATATTTGTAGCAAAGTTCTAACAAAATTTGTAAACAAAAAAGATTGTTATCTGCTTCAGTTCCTGGTGTCCAAAGCTTCGGGTAGCCTCGATGCAGACATCTATCCAGGGAACAAGTCTGTTGGTTGGTAGTCAGGAGACAGACATCTTTGAAGAAACAACCTGCATAAAAAGAAACTACAAACATATTAGATAAGTTTGAAAGAAATAAAGAATGTAAGAAATGTTTTAAAGTTATACTTACATGTTTACCTGGGAGATACAAACCTATCCCTGTCCTTGTCACTCCACAAAGATTTTCTCCATCTCTCGAAAAGTCGCGTAAAAGTCGTCGCTCTATCTTGTAACTTATCGCGAGTAACTCACACCACAGAATTCAGACACGGTTTCTTTATTTGAAATTCTTTATTTCCATCGCAGGCGCAGCATACAGAGTGTGTAAAAAGTATAAAATATCAAAATTGACACAAAAATGTCTCCAAAAGTCGCGAAGAAGTCTTCTAACTAATCGCGAAGAAACTCACACCACAGAATTCAGACACCATTTCTTTATTTCAATCGCAAATGCAACTTACAGAGTGTATAAAATGTATTAAACAAAAAAAATTCCCATTTATTGCTGCAAGGACCCCAGTTCCCTTCCCATCATGGGGTAAAAAAACACAAAAGATTGAATGGCCCGAACCCTAGATGATACTAGAAGGTTTGCAAAGGACCCCCCTTTATTAAGCAGTATGAGGAGAAAAAGCACATGTTAGTAACGCATGCAGTCCTTAATTACATGGCTCACCTTGCTGGCATCTTGGTTGTGGCTTAACATAAAAAACAGGTGTCCTCTTGAGATCGTTGACTAGGCTAAAATTTGGGGTGTGCCTTGTGTTCACATTATAAATTTTTTGAAAACAAGAAGTTTTGTGCTTGACTTCCATCTACCCACCCGCCACCCCCATAAATTTGTGAACTAAGACCTGCTCTCTGAATCATCACACACTTTTACTAACTACGTCCCTGCTCTAATTTGGTTTTTAACTCACCTTATTTCTGGATCCTGATCTAAAGTCAGAGTGCATGTGAACTCAGAGAGCAGGCCAAAGGCATGTGGAAGTACTGCCTTTCAACTTTAATTAACAAATTCAAGCACTTGAGTTTGTTCAATCTTAATTTCCGTAAATTGCTTGTACAAGGTGAAGAATCATCTTATTCACAACCTTTGATCACAAAAAATATTCAGTCTTTATTAAAGATCTTTATTCAGAATCGTTTTTGAATGAAGTGCTCTGGTGTCCTTGGTGGTCGTAGTCTCTTGTGGTGAGCATCTTCAGGAATGGCTGCAGGATCATTACTAAGTCCGCCTTTTCTCTTACGAGACGGTAAAATTAAAATCCATCTTTGTACTAAGGTGGATGAAATGGTTACTTGTCCACCTTTTCACATACAAGATGGAAAAAGAAATTAATCTCAACATTAATTCCACCATTTCTCCTACATGATGGTGATAAAGTTCTAAAACTTCCATCTATTCAATTACTAATAGATGGATGAAAACATTTCTCATTCAGTGTTCCATCTTCTCCTTACAAGATGGTCGGGTAACAGGCATAACACTGTTCCATACAATGTCTCATCTCACTTACAAGATGAGAGTGAGAAAAAATCGTTGTGGCTTGCAAGTTAAATCTAATACAGTCGTGTGCCTGAGGCCCTGAGCTACTTCATATCTCTGACTCTGGTGGTCCATCGATGCTGATGATGTCATCTTCCATGAGCTCAGGAACAGTGGCTTACTTCTAATTCTTAAACATTTCTATCCAAGTACAAGTGAAGTTCTTTCAGCACAACCAAAATGAATTTCTTTACCAACCCTGATGAAGGCAGTTGAAAGCCAGCAAGATATCGGTGAAGAAAGTTGACTACCGGTATGGTTGGGCTGAAAGAAGTTTACTTGTTATCCCAAAACCCAACTACTTTTGTGCTATGTTATTAGGGATACCTGTCACAAGGCACTTTATGTTCCAAAACGTTCCCTACAATTAACACATTTAGTGAGCAAAGCCAAAGTAGAGCTTGGCTCAGATCCCCCCACCCTAACTTATAATATACCACCAGCATAGAAGGATATCATACAAATCCCATTTGACTAGTTGTCTCCCTTTTCTTTGATATGCTTGCTTCCTTCAAAGTAGCCTGGAACAGTGACATCAATGGCATCAGTCTCAGTGGCCACCAAAACCTCATCTGAAAGCATAAAAGAAGTCTCCATTTAAAAGCAAGTTGAATCTAATCATTAAAATGTTTTATTCAGCATCTTCAAAGCATATGTTCAAAAATTAAACTTGTAACTTCATTGACATTTGTAAATAAGTGAATATGAGAAAGGATGGAAAGGAATTGATGGGAGGAGAAAGAAATGAGAGAATGAGAGTGATAAAAAGAAGGGATACAGGGAGGGAGGGAGAGACAGAAATGAGTGGACTTTGAAGCAGAATCTTTACCTTGTAGTCTCGAGGGCCCAGCCTCTGCTCTGCTTCTAGTAGTCAGCAACCACTGCTGCTTGTCATCCTTCAGTATAGCAAGACTTCTCCTGCAGTGAATTTACTCAGGTGCAAAGACAAAGATAGCCGACCACTCAAATTTGAGTGTGGCCATGAAACAAAGAAAAGGAGGAAAAAGTCACACAAACAACATAAAGAAGGTCGACAACTCAGCTTGGAGCGTGGCCTTTAAAACAAAGAGAGAACTGTAATAAAAAAGTCGAAAAGTTAGCCAGCTGATGCTCCTTTGGAGCACTGCTGGAAGAAATAGGGAAGCTCTGCTAAACCTAGAAAAACTAGAAGGCCAAAATTATTTCTTTCCATGGAGTCTGCAGGACTGAAACAAATACAAGTTTATAATGCAGTCAAAGGCTCCTCTGTTGGGCTCACACCTTCAATTCACATGAAGTTGGATTAGATCCTAAGAAACAGCAAAATGCATTAATCTGTAGAGCTGCATGGAAAGTTTCATTCCTGTCCCTGGTGCTGAATTCCTGGTGGAACCTGCATCCTAAGTAAGTTGGATTCAAAGAACAAAATGTCATCTACCAGGAGTTCAAGTCCCAAGCAGCAGCACAAACTGCGCTTACTGAGAATACACTGAAAGGCAAAGAATGTTGATCTGGAGTCAAACTGAAATACATGTACAAAGTTTGATATGACGTAAGAAACCTGTCAGTCTACCAGAGGGTGTTGGCTCAAATCTCAAGCATCTGCACACTTAGAGAATGAACTGAAAGACAAAGCCTTTGTTAGAATATTTGAGTTAAGTTTTAATCCAGTAGGTGCAATGCTGTATGTCCACAAAGCATGGACTCAAATGCTGTAGATTAATGTCGCTGCTGAAGAATCAAAATTGTCAAGAAGACAGATATAAAGAAGGAAGGAAAAGAAAGTTGTATTTTGTCTGTAGGTGTAACTGCATATTCCTGAGGGAACTAGTTTGAATCCCAGCCTACCATAGATGAAGGTCACTGTGAGGAAGTTAAGTTATCAAGGAGCAAGAAATAAAGGAGGAAGGAAAGAGAGGATGTGTTTTGTCTGTAGGCGCGAATCCTGCGTGTTCCTTAGGACATGGGTTTGAATCCCAGCATACCATAGATGAAGGTCCCTGTAAGGAATTTAACTTATATGGAGTAAGAAATAAAGGAGGAAGGAAAGGAAAGATGTGCTTTGTCTGTAGGTGCAACTCTTGCATGTTCCTGAGGACATGGTTTTGAATCCCAGCATACCGTAGATGAAGGTCCCGGTGAGGATGCAAGGTTATCAAGAAGTAAGGAATAAAGGAGGAAGGAAAGGAAAGATGTGTTTTGTCTGCAAGTGCAAGATCCTGCATGTTCCTGAGGGCATGGGTTCAACTCCCAGAAGGCTGTAGATGAGGTTCACTGTAGTTGAAGAACCATTGTATATGTGTCAGGTAGTTAAGAAGAAGACAGAAAGAAAGAATAAGGTGCTGTCTTCTGGTGTCTCAATTCTGCATCCTCCTCTAAGACATCCCTCCTTCCAGTAGCCTCCAGGTAGTGTCATGTGCCTGCAGAAAAACAAAGCATATTTGAGTATTTGTAACATACCCTTGCAAAACTTAAATCAACCCCCATAATTTACTGTTGTTAAAGTCAGTCAAAATAATCTGATGATATCACTTAGCCTACATAGCTTTTTTAGGAAATATGTTTCATATACTCAGCTTTTGAAAGCTGCTTCAAGTCTCTGTATCTTCAAAATAAATACAATCATTTCACATCTACTTCAGACAATCACATCTTTACACTTGGCTTGTATTTGTATCAAAGTTTTAACAAAATTTGTAAACAACAAAGATTGTTATCTGCTTCAGTTCCAGGTGTCCACATCTTCAGGTAGCCTCGATGCAGACATCTATCCAGGGAACAATTCTGTTGGTTGGTAGCCAGGAGACAGATATCTGTGAAGTAACAACCTGCAAAAAAAAAGAACTACAAAAATATTAGAAAAGCTTCAAAGAAAAAAAATGTAACAAACGCTGCAAAGTTATACTTACATGTTTACCTGGAATATACAAACCTATCCCTGTCATTGTCAGTCCACAAAAGTTTCTCCAATGTCGCGTTTCTCCAAAGTCGCGTTTCTCCAAAAGTCGCGTTAAAGTCGTTGCTCTATCTTGTAACTTATCGCGAGTAACTCACACCACAGAATTCAGACACGGTTTCTTTATTTGAAATTCTTTATTTCCATCGCAAGTGCAGCATACAGAGTGTGTAAAAAGTATCAAATATCAAAATTGACACAAAAATGTCTCCAAAAGTTGCGAAGAAGTCTTCTAACTAATCGCGAAGAAACTCACGCCACAGAATTCAGACACCATTTCTTTATTTCAATCGCAAATGCAACTTACAGAGTGTATAAAATGTATTAAACAAAAAAAAATTACCCATTTATTGCTGCAAGGACCCCAGTTCCCTTCCCATCATGGGGTAAAAAACACAAAAGATTGAATGGCCCGAACCCTAGATGATACTAGAAGGCTTGTAAAAGGACCCCCCTTCATTAAGCAGTATGAGGAGAAAAAGCACATGTTAGTAACGCATGCAGTCCTTAATTACATGGCTCACCTTGCTGGCATCTTGGTTGTGGCTTAACATAAAAAACAGGTGTCCTCTTGAGATCGTTGACTAGGCTAAAATTTGGGGTGTGCCTTGTGTTTACATTATAAATTTTTTGAAAACAAGAAGTTTTGTGCTTGACTTCCATCTACCCACCCCCCATAAATTTGTGAACCTGCTCTCTGAATCATCACACACTTTTACTAACTACGTCCCTGCTCTAATTTGGTTTTAAACTCACCTTATTTCTGGATCCTGATCTAAAGTCAAAGTGCGTGTGAACTCAGAGAGCAGGTCAAAGGCATGTAGAAGTACTGCCTTTTTAATTTACCAAATTCAAGCACCTGAAAGCTCTATCAAATTTTGATTCCAATGTGAAGGATTATCTTTATTCAAAGTCTTCATTCAAAACCTTTATTCAGAATCTTTATTCAAACACTTATTCATAATCTTTATTTAAAATCTTTATTCAATGTTGGCATTGGTCTCCTGCGTGGTCGTAGTCCCTTGTAGTGGGCATCTTCGGGAATGGCTGCAGTCCACAGGATCATTACTGTCCGCCTTTTCTCTTACAAGACGGTGAAAATAAAATCCATCTTTGTACTAAGATGGATGAAATAGTTACTTGTCCACCTTTTCACATACATGACGGACAAAAAAAATTAATTCCACCATTTCTCCTACATGATGGTGATAAAGTCCTAAAACTGTTCCATCTATTTAATTACTAATAGATGGATAGAATCATTTCTCATTCAGTGTTCCATCTTCTCCTTACAAGATGGTTGGGTAACAGGCATAACACTGTTCCATGCATTGTTTTAATTTTTTTTCAATCTTTCAAGATATATCCATATACATTGTAGTCTTATTACTGACTTCATTAAAACATATACAAAAAGCTTGAATATGTCCTTGGCAACTACAACCATATGAGTTTTCTTGTTCTTCTTCTTGACCTTCCATTCAGGTTTTCTTCCAGAGAACTACTAGTATATCATACATGTCTAGAAATTCTATCCCTTAGCCCCTTGTTTATGCAAAGGTATTCTTTAAGGTCTTTGTCACAAGGCACTTTATTTTCCAAAACGTTCCCTACATTATCTCAAGTTTAGTGAGCAAAGCCAAAGTAGAGCTTGGCTCAAATCCCCCCTCCCTTTCTAATATTATCAGCAGACAAGGATATCATACAAATCCTATTTGTGTTCTAGCTGTTCTCTTGATGCTTGCTTCCCTTCAAGTAGCCTGGAAACAAGTGACATCAGTAGACAGGAAGATCTGTAGTAGAGAGAGGATGGCAGATCTATAAGGAAGGAGAGAGAAAGAGAGACTTGTTAAAACTTGGTTATCCTGGCGAAAACACCAACAAGCTTATCCTTTAATATCACAGTTTGATACTGCAAAGACAAAGCCTTTTGACAAAATTGTCATTGAGTAAAAGAGAAGCAGCATATCAAGTAGGATTTCAACATGTAACGGTTTGAATTTTTCCTTCTGTTTCAGAAAGTCAGTGCATGGGATCAAATAGGTGCCGGACTCAGCATTTGTCCTGGAGACCATGGAGAAAGTACTTTTAAGAAAGCTGGAAATATCACAATACCATACCTGCTTGCTGGCATCAGGAAAGCTATTCTACATCAACAGCAGGGCAGACAGGAATCAACGACATCCCTCCTTTGGTATACGTATTCTGTCCGAAAAAGAAAAGAAAAATGTTATCATCAAAAACGCAACATGTTGTCAAAGTAACATGAACATGAACATAAGAAGTTATTGGTGTGTCTTAAGTGACTTGTAAAGGCAGATATTGTATGATAAGGAAATTTCACAATAAACATCAGTAGTTTTTAAAATTGCTGCAAAATGTGGGGAAAAGACAATAGCTTACTTAGTTCTGGTTCATAAATATCTGCTGGTGATCTTGGAGGGTTCTGCAGTTCGTTGCTGCTGAGCCAGGCGGCGCTGCTGAGCTGGAAGTGAGCAACAGGTGTCAGCGAATGTTTAAGATTCACCTCATGTTTTATCATAAGTTTCGCCAGAAATAAATATAAACGTCACAGTTCTGGGTGCCGAGGATTTTTATGGCTTTTTTGGGGGCAATATGTGAGAGAACATGATTATTTTTGTGCAAATTGTACCGCTACTTCGCCGGCCCTGTATGGGGCAATGCCAAAACTCGGGCGGGACCTTCCGATTGTTTGGGCCGAGCGCTGCAGTCGATGAACCCGGTATGGACCCGGATTTTTCTCAAAACGTCTCGAAAAATATAGCCAAAAGTAGTTTCTGGAATATTTTTCCCGGCGATTCTGAGGTAAACTTGTAAGACTTCACTACTTGTCATGATATTGACGTAAAAACTATCTCAGCTACACAGGTGCAATGATTGACAGCTCCGTCAGACGAGAAGGCGCCGGCGCTCCGTAGCTATATATTGTATATGACAGCCCAAAAAGCAAACACGTCAAAAATCAAAGAAGAAATGTCATAATTAACAAGAATGTGAAGTAAAATTCACACAACAATGTTTTTTTTATTAGCTTTTGTGAACTTCAGCTGGTCACGCGATCCGCGCCGAGCAATGCGTTGTACTGTAGGCGGGATCATGCACCTGTTATCCCGCGGGCCCAACTACGCACGACCGATTGACAGTTTTCTCAATTTTTCACAGATAAAAAAAGCTAAAAGTGACTCTACTACTTGTTGGAACTTTTTTTCCTGATGGTTCTGAGGAAAACTTGAGGAAAATTAAAAATTTTCTCGACCTTTTGACGATTGGGATCCACACCGGGCATTGCTAAAGTTGCGTACGGGGTCATGCTCCTCTTCTCCCGCCCGCCCAACTGCGTAGGGTCGCGGTACAATTTTCTCAATTTTTCAGGGATGAAAAAAGCTAAAAGTGACACTACTAAATGTTGGAACGTTTTTTCTGAGAGTTCTGAGGAAAACTTGAGGAAAAATAATCAATTTTCTCGACCTTTTGACGACTGGGATCCATACCGGGCATTGCCTAACGTTACGTACGGGGTCATGCCCCATCTCTCCCGCCGGCCCAACTACGCAGGGCCGCGGTACAATTTTCTCAATTTTTCACGGATGAAAAAAGCTTAAACTAAAGTTTAAGTGACTCAGCTACATGCCGAAGCAACTTGTCTGAAAATTCTGAGGTAAACCTGAGGAGAAATTTACAGTTTTCTTGAACATTTGACCAACCATCTAATTCATTGTGGTGACTCCGGCCATATGTATGGGGCAGCTGCAGACCGACACACGAAGAGACATTTTTCTCAATTTTTCTCAGATAAAGAAAACTAAAAGTAACACTATGACATGCCGGAACATATTGTCTGAAAATTCTGAGGTAAAGTTGAGGAAAAATATCAATTTTGGTAGGCTTGTTACCAACCACCCAAACGCCGGCCATATACACACGGGACCATGCTGACGACATCCCGCCTGCCCAACTACGAAGGGCCGCTTTAAAAATATTTCTCAATATTTCTCAATTTTTCACCAGTGAAGGAAGCTAAAAGTGGAAGTACTACACGTCGGAACATTTTGCCTGGAAATTCTGAGGTAAACTTGAGGGAAAACATAACGTTTACGGGAGAAACACTGACAGGAAAAATGTACGACAATCTCGTCATGCGTAAGGTCAGCCTATAATCCTACCGTGCATCACAAATCGTGAAAATATCGGGGAAACCGTGTCACAAATATCTTAAAATCAAATTGGGACATTTGGCAACGATATATAGAAACTATAGAAGATGAACTGTGGATATAATGTGGTATTTACCCGTAAAAATGGGGAAATTCTTACCTCAGTTCTGACGGGACGCCCAGGTCCAGTCTCGTCTGCAGGTGCAATGGCGCCAAAATTTTGAATGAAAGATTCTTTGATGTAACCTTGAACGTGATTGGCGCTCACAGGAAGGGACAAACCATTTGTTACATGGGTATAATGCTAACAGAAAATTATATTTCTTTTCTTTTTATCACCGTTTAAAATTGATTTCACAGATATTTTGTAACCGATAACACTGTTTTATTATTGGAAAATGTATACATCAGAGTTGATTCATTGTATCAGAGATGTATCCACTCAACCCCCTATCTTATAATGGTTGATCTCCCGCCGCGTAGAAAAGGGACATTTCATTTCCATTGAATACGTCCTGTAAGGGATGTTTCAGTAAACACTTTGGGGGAGGGGCGCTCAGACCCAGACGATCTGTTTAAAAAAATCCACAAAGTAAAACCAATGCTCTATAATTCTATAGTTCACGGAGTAGTGGCATGGTGTTCTCTTTTTCCCTACCAGTATGTAATTGTACATTTGTATATTCGGATGAGCATATCAGAGAATGATGTTCATCGTCTAAGAAAACTTATTCATATCAATAGTGTCAATACTTATGATAACAGATGTGGACAGGAAATAAAACAGGGTAGAAAATCATATATCATTTATAATACGAAGATTCCCTATACTAAATTAGAATCACTACTTGAAATCCACAACTCTTTTAAAAAGTATTTTCACCAGATAGAATTATGTTCCATTTTCACTCGTGCCAGTTTGCAGCAGAATAACAATTTCAATTATTTACAAGATAATTAACGTTAGATTCAGGACAGATCAACAATAAGTTATAGTTAAGTTCTCTCAACACTATATATACGCTGAAATTGGCGCTAAATATATACATATACATCATACAAGGCGTATAGATAGAACAACCACATCACAGCACATATCGACATACAATCATTATTTAAAATAAGCGAAACACGAGCTATTAAGTTAATAAAATCACAATCTCTACCCTTATGAATCTCAACTATGCATCCAGGGTTGTATTTTCTTTCGCTGACAAGTTGTTCTCAGAGTAGAATGGTTTCCCTTTCTAGTGCAAGCCTAGGCTCTCTTTCTGCCAGAGGGTGAGCGCCCGTATGCGTATGTACAATGTGGGAATAGACCCAAATTATATTTGTGTAGCAAACCATACAAAACGTTAAAAAAACTGTTCGTTCTCTCTATAACATCCGTTTAGTGATTTATGAAATCTCAGCGGTCGCAGCCAGTCTCTAGTGGACAGTGTCACATCGACGAAGACTCCAAAATATATATGGTGCTCGCAGGCACACTTCACGCAGATGCACTTTGTTTCGAATCAAGGTACGATTATGCTAAATATACAGTTGTTTCAGTAAGTCCGTATCCTGAGGACTTTTGAGACCCTTCCCTTGGCGTTGGCGTAGACCAGGAAGGACTCTCCGTGCATCTGGAAGAACTCCCAGTCGGCGCAGCTGGTGGTGGGGATGTTGTGGACAGGCTTGAACTTCTCCACTCCCTGCCATCTAGCGACGAAAGAAGGAAATGCCGTTTTTATCTATTCCAACATTTAGTATAAGACATGTCGACGGCACACTTAAGTTTTTTTTTCAACTTCTTTTTATGCCGCCACCAACGCAGACATACGGAAGAACGGACAGCAGGCGTACTCATTTTCACCTAAGTAAAGTGAAGAAATTCGTGTCAAGTGCCTTTCCCAAGGGCACAAGATCAGTGGTAAGACAGGATTCGAACATGGGACCTTTTGGTTCCGAGCCGGACGTTTTGTCGTTACGTCACACGAAATACCGTTTGATCAATTCAAGCAAATTTTCAAGAGGTGTAATCAAAGGGAACGAAAATGAATCGTCAGTATCTATTTCTCCACCAGTTTTCTTTACCTTAACAAGTATGTGAACTTGTCTATTACCTGTACACGACGCTGTCGACGTCGTTGCTTTCGCCGTCGTCGTACGAGTTGGCGACCACCAGGTAGTTATCCCTCCCAACCCGGAACGACTCCCAATCCGTGGCGCTGTCGTCATGACAACAACAGACGGTAAGGTTTTAGACCAATGATCATGAAGGCAAGAAACGAGATCCAGCAAAATGACAATACAAGTATACGTGACCAAACATGAAAGAACAGTGGCAGAAATAAAATCATGAAAATTCACGAACTATTGTTTAAGGGTCCGGTCACATACGCCGTACAATCGCAAACAGAAAGCACTCTCGGGACAATCGTAATTGTGCCGTACGAGAACCAGTTGTTTTGTTACGAAAAATCCCACGGTATCAAAATTGTGCGACGACCTACGATTGTGACCGCACAGTACCGTACAACAAATATGTACAAAGATGTATGTGAATATGTGAAAGTACAAAGGTACTACATATGCACCTGTGAGTTAGGATATTCTGGAACTCTTCAAACCGCTGTTTCTGCACGTTAAGCTTGTAGATGGTGGAGTTGATGCTGTATCTATAGGAGCTGTCCAGGGCGTGAGGCCCGTGGTTGAAGGCGTTTGCCGCCACGAGGAAATGCTCCTTCCCGATGTTCATGTACTCCCAGTCCGTACAACCCATGGTCTGGGGGATAAGCAGGAACGGGAAGATGAAACGTTATTGGACGATTAGAAATGAGAGAGTGTGTGGGAAACTTACTTGGAAATGATAAAGACAATTGCATAAACGAATTCTCAAGTCTACAAGCTAAACTGTACTCTAAGTTCCGACAATGCGTGGGAAACTTACTTGGAAATGATAAAGACGATTGCATAAACGAATTCTCAAGTCTACAAGCTAAACTGTACTCTAAGTTCCGACAATGCGTGGGAAACTTACTTGGAAATGATAAACACAATTGCATAAGCGAATTCTCAAGTCTACAAGCTAAACTGTACTCTAAGTTCCGACAATGCGTGGGAAACTTACTTGGAAATGGTGAGCACAATTAGAAGTGCAATGTGTGGGAAACTTACTTACAAGTGCATATTCACAAGTCTACGAGATAAACTGTACTAATAGAATGACCTCATAAAAGGTCTTTTAGTTTGGGAAGTGACTTTTTGCATGGAATGGTATATATGCCATAATAGTGTAAGATGTAGTAAAATAAGTCGTTAAGTCAGACAACTGTATGTCCACTACCTCCACAAACTGCAGCGGGAGAAAGCGGCCGTACTGCCACACGTAGATGACGGAGTCCACTTTGGTGGACACGCCGTTGTAGGCGTTCGCCACGGCCAGGAAGTGATACGGTCCGATGGTGAAGGCCTCCCAGTCGTAAGCCGCCTTGGTCGGGATGGTCTGGTACGGCACAAAGTAGTCCCCAGCTCGCTCCCAGTGGAAAATCACCGACTCGATATTGTGGTCCAGTCCTGGTGAAAAAGCAAAATGAGTAAATTGGATATGCATGTGTGTATGTGTATATCTGTATGTGCATGGGCGCTGTATTTTGTGTGTGTGTGTGTGTGTGATTTATGTGTATGTCTTATGTCACATTAATATTAGTCAGACATGGCAGTCAAGGGACCGAAAAAATATAACAGGTGGTCACTATACATAGGATCTTTAATGCTTGTGTCAATGGGAAACTGTCTAAAGGACCACCCAAAAGGGGTCACATTGGTCGGATGATTATTTTCGATAGGTGATCTCTTGTACGGGTTTGACTGCACAATGTGTACTTCTAGAGCGGAAACTACCATATTCTATATCATCCTCACCAACAGGAAGCTTTAAAATTTTACAAGGACGGCTAATCTTTGTGAAATCAAAATAAAAGAAGAAGACTACTACTGCTAGTATATCTTGCCTCTTGCATGGTTGGCGACCACCAGGTAGTGTTCTCCGTCTATCTCGAAGGCCTCCCAGTCCCGTGCGTTAAACGTGACCATCTCCTGGTGCAGGGCGAACCGCTTCAGCTTGGGCTCCCAGCGGTAAACCCGAGAGTTGGTCTCCATGCCGCTCGTGCCGCCGTAGTTAGCCACGGCCAGGAAAGTCTGGAACAACATTAAGTTCAACTTCAGCTAAGATTTAAAAACAAGAATTCAGAGATCTCAGACCTCTTTCGTGTCCCCTTTTTATTTACCACGATGTCTACAAATCAAGGCCTTTTAAAAGGGGTTGAAAAAGACTCTCACGAAAAAAGGGCTCCACTTGCCTAGACAACTACTGATGCAAAAGCTGTCAAGGAGGTCATGTAACGAAAAACACCTGTGAAAGTCCCACACGGAGGCGATGAACTTTCATGGAGGTGATGAAATTTATTAGCTGACCCTATTAGATTCGATTCGTCATTTTGATTGATAAACAATAAAAATGACAAAATTTATGCGGTTGAAAAGAAATACCTGTCCGTCGATGACGAAATGTTCCCACTCCTGCGCGCCGTACGTCTTGATGTTCTGATGAACCACGAACTCCCCATTGGTCCATTTGAAAATACTGGACTCCAGCTCCTTGTCCAGGCGCGCGTCGTGATTGGCTGTTGCCATGAAGAGCCCCTCCCCTTCGATGTAGAAGGTCTCGATGTCGATGGTGTTGGCGGGAGTGTAGACGTCTTGGTGCACGTCCAAGTAGTCGATCCGCGAGTTCCCGGCTGTGGGATCACGACAGTTTGGTTAAACGTATCTTTTATACACACTGACTACGTACACTAGCTAGGAGCGTCATGTGCAAGTGCCAAATCTCTTAATGTAAAAGATCTCGACACACTTCTCGGAAAGAGTGACCTAGCGTGCTTAGCTGCCCTACATGACGGGACTGGCAGTGTGCTTAGCTAGGAAAGTGAGCTGTGGCGAAGTCGCTTTGCATTGCAATTTGCTTAAATAGCTATAGAAAAAGAATAAAGCTTCATCTCAAGCTGAGAGTTGTTTAATCAACCAAAAGAAAAGAAAAGAACTCAGAGAAGAGGCTTCTATGAACAAGTCAATAAATTAGAGATAGCAGACTTTACCCTTTGACGACAAGCGCCCTCTGACAGAACATATAGAAACTGTAATGCGGAAACACACAAACAGACAAGCACCTCAAGAACAATACTCCCTCGAGGGTATCTTCTTCAGCGAACCGATTTTGCTGGCCATGCATCAGCGAGCGTTACCTAGCGGATAGTTTAACGGAGTTCAGACTAACCGTCGGCCACGGCGATCCATCCCAGCCCGTCGCAGAGCTTCATGCTTCCCGACTTGGTGTCGAACCACATCCTGCCGACGTCACCATTCGTGCAGACGGAGTCGTCCCCCATCTCTACTTTCATATGGGCGTCTGGGAAACAAGGAAGCGCGATTTTAGTTTAGCTTTTGTCGTGAAAGCTGCGTGGTGTGTAGCAAATGAGACGGTGAATTGACTGAAAACCAAAGCTGGCTAATGGACGCTCCTCTGGACAATGGATACTGCCTTACCACCGTATGATCTGCTTGGACATTAGAAAACTTCCAACATCTGCTTGAAAATCTTTCATATGCATGGATCTCCGGACCATCCTTCCATTTTCTATCTAGGCTTTTTGCACTGGCGTGTACTTGTAGCTCTTTGCTCCAGGTGTAGTTTTTTTGCTTCAAGTATAGACTTTTTGCTTCAAGTATAGACTTTTTGCTTCAAGTATATATTTCAATTGACATAACAACACTTAACAAATTGAATATGAAAACGTAACTCTTTTGTTATAGAAACAATGTCAAACTTCAAGGTTGTCTTTTACTTTCTTCAGACTTTCTTCAACCCTTTAAGGCGTTTGAGGTGATTGCCATACGCCTTACCTGATTGGTGGTCGGGTGCGTTGTTGTGTTGCGGCACCAGGTCTTTCGGGAAGGGGGACGGTAAATCCATCCGCGCCAGCTGGGGGTTGAGCGAAGGACACACCATGGTGGAGGCATCCGCGCCGGGAAGTAGTACCAACTGGTGCAGTTGTCCCTAATAGCAAACAAAAATCCCTTTGAATTTATTTATCTGACAAAATGGATTAATAAACGCAAAGAATTGAAAATATCCAAACTTAGACACAAAGTGTAAACAAGGTGAGGTGGAGTTGTGAATATTGACGGTAGGTGGCGCCAGTAACACTTCAACAATAGGAGGTGTCATTATACCAATTTACCTGTAACGAAACGCATTGTTAGTAAACTTCCACTCAGACGAAGACGATTTGACACAGTTTCGTTACTGACGACCTTTATTTTCTACGGTTTAGAATTTCATCGGTGACACGTGGTTTGTTGTGCCAATATATATATGACAATATCGAACCCGCCAACCACCTGTGATGACATTTCCTTCGGGAATGCTTTGTGGTAAACCGCATCCAACCGCAACAGTGGACTGTCGTGGATTGGTAAATTATTCCATGTCGATTCCAAGCAACCAATATCACCAGCCATATACGCAACATTCTAGCATACATTATTATTTTTTTGAGTGCGTGTAAAATTGTTTTGTTCAGGATGCTGCCACATTGCGTTGCATTCACTGCAACTTTGATGACGCCATACCATCAACTAAAAAACTATCATCAACTTTGCCCTTTCAGACCTTTCTCACGAGTCTTCAAAGGGAGAATAGACGCATTAACCAACATTTAACAATCATCATTAACATTCCCAACAGTATTACCAACAAGGAGTGACATTTCAAAGTGGTGTTATGTTCTAGAGGTCACAGGTTCGAATCCCGGCTTGTGGTTAAAGGATCTACAATTTACATTCAGTGAAAGCATTTCCTAACCGCAATCTCACAGTATCTGTACATGATGTGTCAACTGTTCCTCGGTTGAATGGCTTTGATTATAAGGACACCGAATACAAGCTGCGTATTTTAATGTCTGTGCTACCAAACTTAGAAACTTCACAAAGAAACGCAGTGCGATTGTAATCTCCAACTCTCATGATCTTTCGAATTCACAACTCTTTGCTGAGTGCTAAGCAGAGAAAGCAGTATGTACCATTTTTAAAGTCTTTGGTATGACTCGGCTTGGGATCGAACTCACGACCTACCTAATGCAAGGCGAGCACTCTACCCACTTGGCCATTGCTCCGATAGTGCGATTGGCGAGTGACCCTCCACGCCACGCCAGGTGCGCTTTGTAAACAAACGTATCATGCGTGAAGAGCTCCGGGGCGAAGTTAAACCTAACAGCACAGGACGGCGGCACGGAGCCTAATGACAGACACTCTACAATTAGTCATGATGTCTGTCCCGTAAAATCACAATAACCACACACGCATTCGGGTCATTTAACAGGACCGACTGGTGGGTACCTGCCAATTTTGTCATCATGAAGCTCTGATAGCGTTTAAACAATACTTTTCGCTACTTTGTAACTGGTGAAACTGTCTTGCTCACAAACTTAGCCAAAAGATAGTTGTGAAGACCAACGCGAAGTAAACAAAATGTTGCAAAAAAAGAGGTCAGGGAATGATTATAGCAGCTTTATCTCAACCAAGGACTGTAGGCTATCAATGGATGGATCTATTTTGCTTGATTGACCAGAGAAATGTACAAATGGGCTTTAATTTGCGGCATTGCCGTCATGCACTTCAAAAGTATCATTGACAGAGACACCCGGTCGCCTGTCATCACAAAAAAACTACTACTAGCTAGGAAAGACATTGGGAAAAACGAATCTGCCTTCGCAAACATAGCCAATGTTGCATATCTTCTTAGTTTGATGTTTGCGTTTGTGCCTTTTATGTCTTAATGACAGGGAGGCATTAAGAAGGAATCTGTCAGTTTTCTTGTCGGTTGAGCGGCTCTGATACAGACCAGCACCCGGTATTTCCACAGTAACGACGTTACGGGTGGGCTTTAGATGTGGTCCGACAACAATTAGTCTCTGACACAGATACGACAGGAATAGAATGGTTAGATTTTGAATACTGAGAAATCGTGCGTAACTACGGAAGACATGCAATATCATCATGTAGAGTGCAATATCATCATGTAGAGTGCAATATATATACCGTATATATGAGTTCATTCTTCTGAATAAACCATTCATCATCATTCTAATAGCTCCAGACTAACTGAAACGTAGCTTGGACTACTAAGGGAGGAGAGAAACATATAGACATTGACATAAGACAAGGTACTGATGAAGAAAGTCATCATTGTCAACATCGGAAGGCTTTCTTTGAAGGCATGTACTGTCTGTATTCTTCATACATGTATGTTCAAGCAATATCAATAAAAGGAAAGAGTGCATACTAGTGCATATAAAGTGCACATAAAAAATGCAACACTGAATTTGCTTCTGGTCGAGCGTACTACATAGTTCTGCATATATAATTTTGCGTGTAATCAAATATATTAGATAAAGGATGTCTTAAATTCAGTCCAAGCTGATGCATAGATGAACTAGATTATTGAACGTCAGGAATTCAGCAAAACATTACTGTGGGCAGGAACTACCTTATCCAGGTATTTCCAATTTGTTTGTCTTTGCTTGATAATAATTTGTCATAGTGTCGGGGTAGTAATTAGTCCAAACTCAGTAATGGAGACAAATGATCCAAAATGGCCGCCACCCTCCGACATGATGAATGGACAGAACGCATGCCCCGAAGGGGTTAAAGGTCAGTGCCCCCCGCTGACCTTTGACAGATTTCACTTTACACGATCAACGCCTTTTAATTACTGAACCGCCCTGATTGAAGACCAGCAAAATAAGCACCTCTCCGCACCTGTTACCTGAAAAATAACACTTTGTGAATCTAGGACCCAGGCGATATGGCAATATCCTATGACGATTTTATTATCGTCCCAGTACATACTAACAGGTATTTTCGCAGATGGCATAATTTGCTCAACCCAAATCACTGTAAAATACGACAATCATCGTCCCAGTATAGTACATACCAACGTAACAGGTGTTCTCATAGATGACATTTATTTTCAGCCGAAATCACTGTAGATACGACAGACCGTGGGCCTCTCACGATCCTTCAATTGGACGTCACAACTTTCTATTTGTGTTTCTAGTGTTATTTTTCGTGTGTTTTTCCTGGAAAGTCTGAAGACTTAATAGGAACAAACTGTTGAATAGATACATGCTCCCATGACCCTACATGTATGTTTACTATTCACTGTGTCAATTTTCTTACCACGTTGTGTAGTTCATACTTGTGAGTTTTATGTGACCCATGGCTCCAATGACATTAACCTTTGCGGTCTAAACAGTTGCCTAAAGGCCAGACATCATTCATTGTAAACAAATAGACTGACCTTGCGACCACATTCCTCCAGTCTATGACCATTTCATACATACGTACAGTGCAATACTGTGCATACACCATACACAAGATAGATTCGCTCTCTTTGATATCTTCAAAACCCCAACTTCAGAACAACTTTATGTACAGGGATTTTAATTTCACAATATAAGAAAATACGTGTCTTAAGGTTTCATTTTTGAAGAGACATGACATGTATACTATCATGACCTTTGACTGTCCTTCTCAACAAGGGTCATGGGTTTCAAGACAAGGCGCACTTCAGTAGAAAAACAAGAAAAAGGAGTCAAGAACACTTCATAAAGACTTGGTTAACTAGGTAGAATCGAATGATGATACCTTGTACTTAAAATTATGTTCTAATCATTTCTACTATATCCTTTAGAAGCACAATGTTGTAAGAATGACCTGGGTAATAGTTTGGTACGTTCATGCATGATGTGTTCGGATTGCTACAGGGCCTTCCTCGGGCGGAGTTCCACTCCCTCCCAAAAGGTGAACATGTCAGTCCGCACGACGCGCTCAAAACAAAAGCCGCCATTCATCGCTTCCGCCGGGGACCCGTACCTGCCACCCCGACGTCCCCACGATTTACACCGCCGCTCGACCTGCAGCGACACGGCAACAATCACGCACTTATCCCGGGGTACTCATCCGCGAGGACTCTCCCCCCAACCCCGCGTTCATGTCCGCTCTAAGCCGATAAAACCGAACAGTGGATCAGTGTTGCCGCACGATTTGCTACAATGTCTCTGCTCTCTCATGATGAATGATTTTGACAGTTCTGAAATCTTATCAGATTCAGGAAGAATTAAAGAATGCGCCAAAGATCCGGTGGGCAGATACCGTGGGAAATATTTGCAGATTTTTTTGACTGAGTTAACTTATCGTTTATCGTTTTCGGGTGTTATCAATGAAACGTATCTTTCTTTCAATATCATAAGAAAATACAGTATCCATGAACTTACCACCTTACAATTACATACGCTTATACTTTTCAGACAGATAGAAAACATCTAAATAATCGGTATAAGACAAAACCACAATATCATATCAGAAACTGATAGGTATGATTGATATAATGATATCCCTCGCTTTAGTGTAATGCCAGAAAGCTCTCGTCTGAGCAAATGTAACTTTCCACCTGTCTGGAGTATACACATGTATGTTAGAAGAAAAGAGAGTGACAATGAGGATGCTACAAGGCTAGAGTGTATTCTATGTATGCTTATACGTGACAACAGGACACTAACTGGAGAAGAGATTCTGCTGCAGTGAGCATTAGTTCAGTGCCCAGACGTTACAATCGTGGCTTTGCAATGAGCAAATTCGTTAAAAAATACTGCGGTGTGCCCTGGTACTAGGGTTAGGGTCTGTCGTTCAGTGGTGGGTGGCACGCAGCACCGTGGAACCACAGACCCAGAAAGAAGTACAGTGACCAGGGGCAGATTAAGGGGATTTGAAGCGTCGTGAAGTCAGCTCCCACCCGGGCGGGACTTCTGGAGAGGTGGCCCGGCAACTGGACTAGTAAATGAGCGCCGTGCGAATGGCTGAACAAACATAAAGGCCCTTCACTTCGAGTTACCGATTTGCCGGGGAGACGGGTTCTTTGGGCGGAATGCTTTCTCCGCTTGGGTGATACTTTGCCCCGGGTCCAAAAAATTCGCAACGTCTACGTCCACAAAGAAAGAGGTGTAGGATACTTATAAAACTTTACTGGAAGCCTTGACTCTTTATGAATGCCCGTCCACACACATAGAAAACGACCTAGTATGTAAACGACACCTGTTTTATAGTATACTGCATTTCTGTAACTAGGAAGTTCCATAAAAACAAGGCGTCCGATTTTTTCTGTCATCGAATGTGTATCCAATTAATTGTCAGCTTCGACAAATTGGGACAGCATAATTACTGTTACTTGTTACTTTCAAAAAAGACTCTCCCCTTTGATGTATGCATTCATATTCAATCAGTTAATTTCATCAACTCGTGCCCAATCAAATGTGCCCTTTTTAAGTGTTGCTAGTAGGCTTAGGTTTTACTGAGCACTTTTTCCCAGTTTATATGAGACTTTAGAATGGAGGAATGTACCGAGTGATTGACATGTACGATAGTGAGATACCGGAAACAAAATAGATCCCAAACAATGGCGAACAATTTACACTATCTCTGTTGATTTAGGTTTCGTGTTTGACATGCAAGCCTCTGTTTTTCTAACAGTTAAACAAAGAAGAAGCGCTAGCGACTACAATCCCTACATTATTGTATCATTTCATGAGGAAAACGTAGGGATACCAATTTTCTACTGTCAAAATATGTATCTGTATCCGTATAGGCGGTATAACAACATCCAGTAACACACCAGCTTCGCAGGCACGTGGCGCGGCGGCAGCTGGTTATATTACACCGAACGACCTGTTACACCTAACCATCGCACATCTAACTGCAGACGTGATGCCCCAACTGTACTTCGTGGCAACACGTTCCAGTCTACGATAGTTTTACTTTATACGAGACTGTATATATACTGTATGAAACTGTGCACATCCGTAAATGCTTCGTGTGGTTCTCCAATATACAGATATAACCCATATCACCCTTCCTCATATACAGATGAGTTATCATGGATATCTAAGAAACCCCTACTTGTATGTCTATTGTCTGTAGGACGATCCCT
Organism: Branchiostoma belcheri; assembly: GCF_001625305.1. Lineage (NCBI taxonomy): Eukaryota > Metazoa > Chordata > Leptocardii > Amphioxiformes > Branchiostomatidae > Branchiostoma > Branchiostoma belcheri. Next base: position 2,388,627 of record NW_017802935.1, read on the forward strand.
TAGCCTCTGCTGTAGGTAGCGTTACCTGTGTACCACCTGTGCGACAGGTACAGGTAAACACCTGGACGTTATCTTACCTGTCCATCTCCACACTCATAATCTCCAAAACAGACCCAGTAATTTAGACCGCGGCTTCGCTTCGATACACCAAACATGTTAAAAGCTACAGTCAAGCTTTTAGGGTGTTGTAGTCTATCAGGGTATACATTCTAACATGATATATGTGGGAACATATATAAGCTCAAGACAACGTAGAATTCGATTTTTGTTAATCAATAGATTTCGGAAAAGTTTAGAAGAACAAGAACACAGAGTGCACGATCAAATTACAAAAAGCTATTTCAGTTTTACATTGGCAACGATGTTAGTTACTGAATGGCAGTAACTAACATATTTAACAAAAATATGATGAAGTATGTTCATGTTTTAAAGATGACCCATAAGAAACTTTGAAATTTATCAAATATCTCATCCAGGGTTCATGATATTGTTCTTGATTTGGCAAAATTGTCAAAAAGGGCTAAGGTAGCGACAATTATTTGTTGAAGTTACATTGCAAAATGAACGAAAAAAGTGCACAATCACTTAGCACTATCATCTAAAATACGATTATCCTTATAACTATATGTTTCACGCATTAACAAATGTATGTATTTGGAATTAAGATTCAGTTCAACCATGGAGATTTGATAGGGTTCAACTGACTGACTGGGATAAGTCTTCTATTATGTCGGCATGACAACCAGTACAAAGCCTGAGAATCAGATGACATTTCTGTTTTTTGCCGACGCCTCTGTAGTTGATCACTAATTATAGTCATTAACATCTAGTGACCCTTCCCTGAACCTTTCAACCGGCCACAAAACCGCATCAGAACGAGAACCAACCGTTTTTGGCTTCCACGGCGATGTCTGCCGACTTCTGGTATCTCTGGTTTAAAGAGGCATTGTGTAATATTTCTAAACCAAAAATTGAAATATTTTCGTTGACAAAAGTCTTCGTGTAATCGTAATTGACTTCCACTTTTCAACATATATTCGTGCAATTATCTCACATTTCTGACATTTATGGTTGGCACTAAACCTAGCCCACACAAGCCACACTCGGTTTGTGGTGCCACCACAAAATACCAGAATGTGAACAAACATGACCGTCAGCGTTGTTTTCAGCTTTTGAACACGCTCGTAAGGTATAATATTTCGGTACCTCCACTTCCTGAATGGCACTTAGTTGAAATGGAGTAGAGACTTGATTAAACTTATTTCGTAAGGAAAGAGCCAGAAAACGTACTTTTTCAGTGTATCGTATTAATGTTACATAATGCAGCTTTAAAACGTTACTCCTGTAGAAGTGGTGATGACAAGAATGACTGCAGTTTGTATCACCATCCCAGCACTGTGCTGATGCCCCCGTGGCGCTATCATTACACTCCAATAACGTTAAGCTAATGTCTGTGATCTGGTCATTGTAACGGCCCACACGCAATACACACAGGGCACTTAGGTATAAGGGATGGGCACATCACTTCTTTACGTTTCATTTCACATTATTTTTCTCCCTTTTTTGCATTTCCTATATATCCCAGTATGCCAACACTACAACCACTTTTCCCATTCCTAAATACAGACATTTGGGAACACTTTCCTCGGATAAAAGACAACCATACACCCAAAGAGATGCTTTCCTTTTACTAGTAATTTGGTCACCTTATCTACCTATCTATGTGGTAAGTAGGTAGAGATCTTCTCCCTTTTTAAATATAAGACGGCATTGTTGAAGGACAGGGCGGCAAACTCTCCCTCAGCAATTATGTTCCTACTCTAGGCTCCGGGGGTCTTATGCGGCCTTGCAAAGAACAGTGTTTAAGACGAATTTTGTGATCAGCACGGTTTAACAATGGCGTAGATCAAGTGGGCTCTAAGTCTACCTTTCTCTGTGTTTTCAGAACAGCACACTTGTTTCTAAGAAGACTGTCACAGAGCAATTTTATTCTGGTAAGCCGAAAAGACCGGGGAAGCTCCGTACGGCCCACCCGCGATTGTAGGTATAGCCCACCTGTAAGTCACAGTCGGCGGGCCGGCTTTGATGTGATGGAAGCCTCGAAGTTTTACATTGTACTGATGTGACGTACCTTCGCTCGTGTCGTATTTCAGAACGTGCCACTACATTTAGAATACGTAAAACACTATCCTACCAATAATACTAGACGGAAATAACCAATAATACCCCTATCTTATAAGTCAATCAAACAATCATTCAAGCAAGCAAGCAGGCAGTCGATATGATTTGAATATAAAAGAGACTATCCACCAAAGAAAATGTTTTTCCAAATAACAAAAGCAACAGTACGACAAACATAGAAGCTATTTAGCCAGTCATCCAGGGCTCAGCGTGTCCGATGTTTGTTTGTGTGTTTGTTGTTCTTGTGTAACATCAAGGTCATGACGGAAAGTGAAAACAAATAAACAAACCACTTTTACTCCAGATAAAAGTGGAGATCACCCGAAGGAGAGATAATAGGACATACCGTGAATTGTTCCTTTCTTCTTCTCTTGTTTCCGATGTGGAATTTTGTCCCGGTGGTGTCCAAGTACGCCGGAAATGTTCTGTCCAAGTACGTAAAGTACGGCGGCCTGCAGTCCACCGTCAGGCCTACGTCATTTCCGGTCACCGTGATGACGAACGTGTGCCACTCGCCGTCGGCAATCTCCGTAGCAAATGAAGGCGACGACTTTTTCACGACGTGTCCGCCCGAACTGCTATAGTCGAAGAACACTTTGAATCTCGTAATCCTTATGGCTAGCCTAATATTGTGCACTCTTTCCTGCACAAGAGATAGGATATACTGGTTCCCCTTCATGTTCAGTCTTGCCTTCAGTGTGACAAGGATGGAAAACTCCTCCGGGAAGTATTCACAGTTTAGAAACACCCTGTTGGAGGGGAAGTTGACGCCCTGTAAGGTCCCGGTGTCGGGGGAGAAGGAGATGGCGTGTATTCTGTGGGCCCGGTCGATGGTGATGTCCGTACCGCTGGGCAGGTATCTCTGGTACTCCAGCGCCCTGGCGAGCAGGTCTATCGGCTGGAGGTCTGGGGAAACAGACGTGTGGAGTCATTGAAGGGTTTATTAGCAAAGAAGATTTTATTACACTGTATATAACAACTAAGGGGAATAGAGTGTGTTTATGTATGTGTTTATATGTGTGCGTGCGTGTTTGAGTGTATGTGTGTGTCCGCGCGAGTTTGTGCGCATGTATGTGTGTGTGAACATGTATATGTATGTTTATGTATGTGTGTGCGCTCGCGCGTGCGTGTGTGTATGCGTGTGGGTCTGTGCTTGCGTGCGTTCGCCTATACGTGCATGTGCACTGACTGTATGTCAGCGTTGCTTACTGTACTGACACCTGCCGTGACATATCCAGTTTATGCACAGTCAGTGTTTCTATTGTAACAAACCTGGTTATGCTAAGGCGTTGTTTATATCAGACCTAGAAGATCATGGTTTAGGCAGCAAGTTTTCCAGAACGGAACCAAGCGGCCCATTTAACATCCGCTGATTCGGAAAGGTGAACTCAAATATGCGAAATAGGCTTATGGCGTTTTGGTTCTCAACTTAATAGGCTTTGGCAAGTCAGTCAAACACTTTGTTTGAACCCACCGTTGATGCTAAGAGCTGCACAGCAGAAAAATCGAACTTCTTAGGTCTCCGAAAAATGCACACCATAAAAATCATATGGTGTGGGTTGACTAAACATCAAAACTGTATCAGACAGCCGCAAAAGAAGAAGCACACAAATGATGTATAAATATGAGGCATTGTACTGAATAGGTATATCTCAAGTTCACGTTTTAGCTAAACGTCGCATAGTTGTCAATGTCGGGAATGTAGATCTTTCTCAACGTAACTGACTGCACCAAAATTCATTTTTAAGCACACATAAAACAATGCGTAATGGTTCCGTTTCTTCTCTTACGTGTACCTTTACGCATGCTTTAAGATATGCTTACATTTTTTGCAGTGTAAAACATCTACATGCCCCCATCTCGCTGATATGTAGCCATGATAGCCGTGTGTTCGCCCACCGCAGACGACTCTAAAAGGGTTGATACCGAGATCTCCTTCAACATTTGTTTATACAAAAACTGGCTTTTAGTCCACAAAGCAAACAAACACAGACTAGTACTGTTCAGTCACGGGACGATCTTAATGGACTATACGTTAATGTTTCGTTGTAAATTCGTATCGCAAATTGTGGTCCTTTTTTGATAACTGGAAAGAAAAGAGTGAAAGGATGTCACATTGTATCAAACTTTTTAATTCTTTCCTTTATTTCTTGGTAGATTTGAAGACAGTTTTATACCTTTAAGATGTGATTGAACAGTGGCTTTTTCGTGATGCTCTTGAGTGTAGATCACGTTCTTCTGTCATGTTTTCTAAGGTTTTCTCAAGTTTATTTCTCGCCAGAAAACGCGGGAAAACCTCCCAGGCCAGTCTGACGACATACCTGTGCTCTACACGGCTCATTTCAGCCGCAGTGGCTCAGAACTATCAACACTCGTACCCCGACAACCGGCGTAAACTAATAGCGCGACTTGAACGAGCCACTAGGCAGTGACGGTAAACTTCTGGGGCCGAGAAAAGGTGCGTCCTGTTTCCCCCCACACACGGATATTTGTTGACGTTAATCAGCTAGGCGTGAGATCGTATTCTACCGGCCAGGGTAACAATGTGACCTGTATTTGTCCCGACATTCCCCGAAAGCTCGGGCCGTTATTCCATTAGCAGGTGATTCCGAACACCCAAGCAGACACCTATGAGTGTACTTCACTCTGTTGGGGTACCAAAGCCCAAAGCGACAATGCTATAAAGCTTCTCCAGGCCATTTCCACCCTCCCACACCCATTCCCACCCTTCCACGCCTATTTCCAATCATACCAAGACAGGACTCCAACCCTGACACATCCATTGCTAACCACTGTTAGAAAGGATGGGTGTGGAAGGGTTAAAACTGGCATAGAGAAGCTATTTCGCATTGTCGTTTTGGGCTTTGGTACTTGGGGGTCCGTCGTTTCTTTTCTTACCAGTCAACTGTGTTTAGAGCACTCTTGTTTGTCGGTATACTATCCAAGATGATGTTCCCAGGCTTGTTCTGACTCCCAACTGTTCTCAAATAAATAGATTAAGAAAGGAACATTTAACCCTCTATGTGGCTAGATATCAAGAACTGACCTTGCACCTTCGCTAAACGATACTATTAAACCTAACTAAAATAAGGTCCTCAACCTTGTTTTGCATAGATTGGATCCATTGATGATTTTCTCCATACAAACAACACAAGTTATCCACAGTATGAACGTTTCATCTCAGCAAAGAAGGCTACTGCACCATTTTCTTATTGATTATGGAAACGAGACCCTGCAATTCCACATAATGCCAGAGCTATCCCGCGAAATCCTGAACAGGATACCGCGAAATCCCGCGAGACACACCGCGGGACTTGACGTACGCATATCCCGAAGTCTGTACTGGTAAGGACGATATCACGTTCTTGCTACTGTGTATCTGTATCTGTATCAGACTATACCTATGAACATTCTTTTGTACAAATGTCACCGAACCAACAAGATAAATGTTTCAAACGTGTTGCCATAAGCAATCGTGGTTTGGTCACGCGGCACCCCAGATAACCATCAAAGAAAACTTCTATCAGAATAGATCCCAGGACTGTAATTTTGCTAATCATCTGAAAGATTGGGAAACAACACAAAGTCATGATGAGAGCGCCATTTTGTTAAGCTAATATGACAAGAGGCGTTGATTTTGTTTTACAAGTTTGTGCCCCTTGGCCAGGCAGAAAGACGAGTCTGGAAATTGTCACACAATCGTGTGAGCTGTCACCACTGGTACAGGGTACCTATCTGCCAAGTTAAAGGCACCTAAAGCGATTTCAGGGCGTTAAACTGGATTTACAAAGCGAATATGCTAGTTATTATTTTACGTAGTAAGTTGAATCTCATAATATATCATATGAGGGAAAAATGCGATGTCTCTGACGGTGCTTGTTTGCTTATTTTATACTGAAGGCTGGATCTAGCTATTTGTTAGTCGTACCGCAAAATAATGGGGATCCTCAAGTAATATAACTTGTTTGGGACTATCATTTGAAACGCTACAACTAAGAAATTATATGACGAAAATATGCTAAGGAATAGATGGCATTAAGTTTCCTTGGCAAAGATTCAGGATATAACACAATATTTCAATCCATACCTATGGTATGGACTGTATGATGCCATTACCAGAACATTAAGACATTACGTATTAGATAAAGACTTAAAGGAATCGTCGCCAGAAATTCTTCGCCAAGATCTATACTTAAGACTAAATCTCCGAGTAGGAAGTCCTATTGTCTGTGTGAGATAGAACCAGTACCCTCCCATCTTCACCCTTAATAGAAGCCTTTCATAGCGATTGACAGATAACATCTGTGAAAGGTTAAACTCGTTAAAATCGGATGCCATTATCTCGTCTGAAGTCGGACGTTGGAATGACAAAAGAACGTTGTTGTGACGGCCATATTGTCTACGTGCCGTTTGGGAGGAGCACACTAAGCATTCTACATTAAGGCACGGTCGCATTTGACGTACGATAGGTGTACAAGTCGTGGGTATTCTGGGGCCAGTCGTGGCTGTATCGTACGTCAAAAAGTAACTGTCTTGTCAAAGTGTCGTAGCTTATTGTTCTTTCTATCAAAAAGGCTTTGATATTAACAAAAGTCGGTCGGAGAATTTGTAGGAAAATGTAGATGGTAGTCTTGTATGAGCTGTCGTTCGGAACTATCGGATGTAAAAGAATCTGTCTGTTTGTTTGTTTGTTTGTTTGTTTGTTTGTTTGTTAATTTATTTCTGTTTTTGTTGACGCTCAATTCGGCCACCGGGGAGGATTTACATAGAGGTCGAGTTGGGAGTAGTGGCAAGGGGTCATTTGAGAATACAACATACGTTTGGACAAAACGGATGACACAAACTAGACGTGCCTTCACACTTGCAGTGGAGTGTAAACTGGGAGTCTTACTTTCAGTCGATTTTCCGTCCGATTTACGGTGGAGTCTTGACCACAGCGGCATAACCGTTTAAACCCCCGGCCACGGTCTCTCCTACAGGAGTGATTGACGGCCAGGTTTAACGTTGCAGCTTTAGTCCGCCCCTAATCTGACCATTGTACCGGGGGTTTAACGCTAACACCTCCACCTGTCTGTAAATAAAGCCGTCAGTGTCGGGTGATTATCCCACCCCGTGACCCGTTTATAACGCGTTAGGTCTCAGATCAATCAAAACAAACTCTCAGCCAGACTGAACCCGGACAAACGTCTGTATAAACGTTCTTAAACACCTTCTTCCACTTCAATAAGGCATAGAAAATGCACCGGGCTGGGACTAGGCGGGGCGCACGTTGATATTCCGTTTGTTTGTTTGTGTTTATCTTATTGCAAATTAATAGAAATATAGAAACTTAAGTGACACAACAAAAGTACAGCGACTTTCGTAAGATCATGTAAACATACAGACAGAAACGTGGGTACTCGTACAACAGAATTTACCTACGTACAAAACAATACATGAATCAGCTTATACTACTTGATCTAAGGTCTAAACGTTAATTACAGTCCCGTTTGTGCTTAGCAAAAATAACTTGCATTTTCATGGTGTACATGAGAATTCCTTCACACAAACAGATGAAATATAGTCTGATTTATAAGCAAAAGATTTGCCATAGTTTTTTGTTGATTTATGTGGAATGTAGTAGCGAGGGAGAGTTGACAGGTAGGGAGAAAGTTACGCCGTACGAACAATAGACTGTCGGAAACGGGAAATCGCACCGCCATGAGGGAGGGTGGCTACATGGGGACATCACCATCTGACGTGTGGGGGAGGAGGGGGGCTTAAAAGTAGTAACACAGCTGCCAGTCATGTTTGTTTACATTCTGGTACTTTGTGGTGGTACCACAAACTGAGTGCGCCTCGTGTGGGCTCTTTTAGCGCGCCATGCCAGAAATTGCACGCATGTTGCACGAATATATCTAAAATTGGAAGTAAATCATAGTCACAATAAGATTTTTTCAATTCGCGAAAATATTTCAATTTTTGGTGTAAAAAAAGTTACATAATGCTCCTTTAAGAGCGACACCTGGTCCTTCCCATAGCATTGTTATCTGGAAATCCTTGTGGTTTCTCGGATGACATGTTTAAGTGGGAAGTTGGAAATTTCATCATCAGCTACTGGTTTCGTTTCAACCACCGGGGTGAAGTACTCAAACGTGTTACTACCTCTTCAAGTTGTGAGAGCAGTTGAAAGACAAAGAAACAACCAAAAATTTGTGTCTTAAGACACATCCACGGCTGTCTTAAGAATGTCGTAAACCTATCCTGCAACGAATGTTGCCGAATCAAACTCTCTACTGAATCAAAACATTTACTGAATAAAATGAAATAAAAAAATCACAACCGATTACAATACTCCGCTGAGCTCACTAACCTCCTACAGGGAGTAAAAATCGTTTCAAAAGTTCGTATCTAGAGATAGAGTGTAAAGGGCCATCTCTTCAGTCATAGGGATATCTACATGTGTTCCGAACCTATTTTGTTAGCAGTAGCTTAAGTTGCCCATTAAAGCTAGTCTATCAATACACTATTTTGTACATTGACAGTTTCAGTATACTGTTATTTCTGACGTGTTGCAATTGTCAACTACTGAAGTGGTTTGATCGAGTTTGTCAATATATCAAACTCTTTAAGCCACATTTAAGCCTTTAAACGTTACAACCCAAAACATGCTAGTAAAATAAAACCTTACACCAATGTGCACAGCTTGGGGTTTAGTAGAATTCGTTTGGATGAAGTGTATTTATTTGACATAGTTAAATTTAGAAGGTGTGAAGTGTTTGTTTGAATGACTGAATGGTTGGAATGGGTAGTTCTCGGTCCGTCCGCCATTTTCCCCTAGAGGTGCACATGTCCTTCAGACGGCCTGCCCCAATATTTACAACAACACCCGCACAGATCCTCACATTAGGCCGGCATTAGGGTCTGATTTATGACTCTACAACCCACAGGGATAGTCAGACCCTCTCCGGACAGTAAAAATGTGATCTTTTAAAACCTGAGCTCAGTCCGCCAGCGGTAGCCGGCTCAGGCATTGTTCCTATACTTTACGACCGTCGGCAATTGTTGTTTAAAACACTCCCTGTTTGTTTTAATCTCAATGCCGCCTAGCGACACGTAGGAGTTATGATATAGAAAGGTAGTGTTGTTATATAGAAGTATGCGTGTTATGTGATGTAGCTATGTTTTAGTGTTTGATCTGTGTGGAAGTGTGAGTACCTACCCAGTGGCCAGCCCAGGGCAACGCCAAGTCATGCGTGTTGTTTAGTGTGGCTGTTTACAGTAATTAAGTACCGATGTATCAGAACATTCCTTACTTGTACATGGCCTGGGTAGGCGGGAGGGGATGGCCAGCGCCGCCGAGAGACTCAGGCTCCAGACGACGGTCCACAGCCAGGTCCTGCCGCGCCCGCGGATCAAGTTCATGTCGGCGGGTGTTATGTGGTGTAGGTGGCGGGACTGGTACTGGTGTTGCCGGGCAGCCCTGGAGGCGTCCCCGGGTTGGAGTGCTGACACAAGCGGTGATTTCGGGCTGTAGAACCGCCACTTGAACTGCCGGATTACATACTTGACTCCCGCCAATCCCACTGAGACTTTCCTTCCAGCTCAGACTAGATACACAGACACACGTCCCTCGCAAGAAGTTCCAAAATTCTCCGCGATCACAAGAACAGCAATAGACGACGTCTTTCTGTCCACCTTAAATGCCCAGCTGCATTCTTCCCTCTGTAATAGCGACCAACAATGCTTCTAGCTGTCCTTGAAGACAAGATATGTTTCCGCCGCTATTCTGTGTCTAAAGTTCGCCCGAATTTTTGTGTGGTCGCGACTCCGATGAAAAAGCCCACAGTCGACCGGCAAGGCTTAAGTGTAGGATCCCGTCACAACAGCGAGTTGTGGTAAATATAAGGCGGCAATATTATATAACACCCCGTCTCATCCGGTCTGGAAACGTCGCACACACGCTGACCGCAGTTAAATGTCACCAAATTTTCCTCAGAATCAACCACAAACCTCAAACACCCCAGTTGGTCTGCTGCGGTGCCGGTAGCCTTGCTGTAAGCCCCGTCCTCCCATGTCTTAGTCCTGTAAAAGGCGCGTCAGTCCAGGACGTGTTACCTGCACACGAGGTGTCTGAGAACAGGATACGTGATCCGACCCGTGCGCCCAGACGGTAGAGAGTTCCACCGCACAGGTCCTGTTGTTGCAGCCCTTCCGGCTACACACAGACCGCCGCCCGTCCGTACGTCGTCCAACCGCCGCGCTGCCCAAGACGACACGCCGCCGCGCAACCACCTTGCCGCCCGTCCAACGTGTGACACGCAGTTTTCTGTTTCGTGCCACAAAATGTAGAGTCAAACGTACCACGTCTTGTCGCTGTGCGCGTCTGGTCCTGTCTTATTTCATCCTTTTAAGACTTCTATACGGAATATTTGTGTACCTGGTGGGACGAACACGCCGGCTGGCCTGTGCTTGATGAAGCGGAGGTGCTTTTCATGACTCAAGGCGAAGAAATGCCAGTCAATAGGAGATGATAGGCTATTCTTATTCAAAGTACTGTCCTCACTGACTACTTTGGGAGGAGTTCATTCGGAAAGCATTGAAGGGGTGAGACAAGAGAACACAAGAGGGACTCATACAGAAATACTCTTCATATTTACACACATTTTGTCTTTTAGCTAGACTTTTTTAGTCTTTTTGAAAGAAATTTACTTTAAAACTTTGTGAGAAGTATTGGTGTTCTAAAAAGGCGTTAAACCAGTCTTTGTTATAGACACCCTTAATTTAAAACGTGGTTGGTCGCTTGTAGTGTTAAAACTTACGAAGTTCTTGCCAGTCGAATGTCGATGGTATTTTTGTTTGCTGTGAAATAAGACTCACAGGACAGTCCAGAAAGCCCCCCTCCCCAACTCCGCCCGACTGGGTGGTTTGAAAATAAAACAGAGAGAAAATCCCCCCAGATACGTGATCCCATCCCAGGCCACAGGGCACAATTATACCCTCTTCCACTCTTTTTAGTCGCAATTAATTGAAATCCGCCTTACGCTCCGCTAAGTGTATTGAAAAGCTAACCATGGGAAGTCCTTTCTGTAGCCAGGCCTGCCTCCACGGTTCGGAGTTGCAGCCATTTGAACAGATTATTAGAATCCATTTACTCCGGGGACCCCCTGTGACTGCTGCTGCTGCTCTTTTGGAAGGTCTCTCCCGACAGCAGCCCTTGTACTGACCCCTTAACGAGGGAATTTCTGCCCGGTTTTTGCTCGCGGGTACGGGTCGCCTTGTAGACACTGTCTGAGCGACGAGGTCGCGACAACACAAAAGGGAAAAAATCTGTCCAAGAAGCTGACGCAAACTTGTCTGTGGTATTTCTGAGAGGACAATTCGTCGAAGGTGTCGCAGATTTCAGAGAATGACATGGCTTGTTGTGACACTCAATGGCATGTTGCGAGTTTAAAATATTCTGATTTGACCCCTGAAATTCTGTTGCACAAAACACCTTTTGGGACGTATTTTCATGATGATATTTGCTATTGTCCTGCGTCGACGACTCAAGTGACTCTATTTTTACCCGTCCGAATGTCAATCAAAAATTTAACAAACACTTTAACTCAATCTCCGTCTGAAAGCGACCATTCGCGCGAGATGACTCCACCGGTCAAACGGCAAAAAATTGAACTTTTCCCGCCAAGGTGAATCTCACGTACAAAAGTCGTCTGAAAATTTGGATGTGGGAAAATCTCTGCGCGCGCAGGCCGGTGCGTATCACGCACTTTGTTTTCTAGCCACAACTCATCGGTTCTTTTTTTCACACAAATTTCTCCAGTTCATAAAAACAAGTCAACTTCCAGAACCTCCCACGTCTGAAGACAAAAGGAAAAATACCAGAGACAATGGTTAATAGAGATGGGATTGTTAGCAGAGAGTTTATCTTTCACATTGTTAAAACAAGGCGATACATCATTTCTGACAGGCGTGTGTTTGGTGTACACGGTGTTCTGTCTGTAGCTGGACCTATGGCAGCTTTCTCATGGGACAGTTATAGCCCCGAAACAGACTCTTTCAAGGCTGAAAAAACGTTGAAAGGGTGACCAGAGTTAGCTATCTAACAGTGGGGCTAGTACCTTCTTCAGTAAATTTTACACACTACTCTATCACATTTCTGTCATCTAATCAAATCATCAAGAGAAGTTTGGAAGATTTCTACAAGAAATTTAGATTTTTCAGACTCTTGGACGATTTGGTCGAACGAAGTTGAACCATACAAAAGGTGCCAATTCGAATGTCAACAGCAAATAGGCTAATGTACATTTACTAGTACACATGTAGTTGTACAGGTGTTTAAGAGTAACATCCTGTAGCAGCAGGAAGTATAGGCGGAAATAGTTCATATTGACAGAAGGTTCTGACAATAGTAGAAAAACAAAGGTCTGTAACCTATCTGTTGGACAAAGGAAGGAGAGGGCACATTTCCAAAATTCCTAGATACTTTAATTCATCCTCCTACACAATTAGTTGTTGCTCTCCCGGGCAGCTCAAGTCCGGACATTTCGAAATCTCCAAGCAGGTCTTTTGGTGGATGCAAACTGGCCCATTTGCCACCATTTGGATAGCGTAAAAAAGATACCAATACAAAAAAGAAAGACCGATAAAATTGCATAAAAACACGTCACAAATAGGTCAAAGCCTATACCTCTGCTTGTCTGCTTGGAAAAAATTATTAGATATTTCCAGAAAACGGCGATTTCTGCCTTGGTGAACATGTTGATTGACAGATGTCGTCCTTGCATCGCTAATGTTATTGGCACGTCATTAATACCAGGCCCCCGCTGGGAGGTCCGGCAAAAAACAAGAACAGACAAAAGTTCACAGTAAAACATGATGACCATTTCATGAACCATTAGATAATACCTTAGGAGGTCACAGGTCACATAGCCTCGCATTGCAAGGCCATAAACACGGAGGCCATCTGTCATGTGTGTGGGGAAAAAGTGTCTCACTTAGTGAACTTTGTAAGACTTGGGTAGCATTTAATGATAACGTTTCAGTGTTAGTTTCAGTGTTCTAATTCTTAAATTTACTTAGTGATTTGATTTTCAACCTTCATTGTTTGTGCATGTGCTATGAAATCGACCAGTTGTAACCATTGCTAGATTTTGAAAGTCTACTATTAGGCGAAATAGTCATTTTCGTCTTTTGTATTCACTTAAAATATTCTGCGTTTTTTTGGCTGTAGTAAAAAACAAATTACAACATACAAACGAAACAAGGTTTAAAAGCAGTAAGCTTGCCATGTGAAATGTGGGCACTATACTGTGGTCATCCATAAATAATTTCATCAATTTGGTGAATGACTGAATAGTGAAGTTCTTTATTCACTGCCACTTGTTTAAGAAGAGCCAACGTTTCGAAAACGTTTGCTATTCATCTATACCGTAGTATTTTCATGTATTCAAATCATGCGTTTCGGCGAATTTCAAAGGTTCCACGGGCGTTTTTCCTATAGAAAGGCGTCGATGTGCGGAACGCCACTTCAAAACTCTCGGCGTAACATCGCCCCACAGCCGCCGCGCTCCACCGCTGGGCGGGATTGAAAAGTCTATTGTGCCGTGAGTCTTTGTGGGCTCTTCTAGGTACTGTCTTCTCTGGCGCACAGCCTTAACACACAGGCGAGGAAGGTCAACCATAATTACGCGGTTCACTGAGCCGAAATGCTGGGGCCACGAGTTTATAAACCGCCGGCCACAGCCAACGTTTTGCGGCCTTTGTCAACACTGGTCTGGGAAGAAAACTCCCATATTGGGAAAGTCGTGTGCATTGTGGAGCTTTCCAAAGTTGTTTTTGATGTAAGTTTGAAGAGTGACATTTATAGAAGGGAGGAAGGACAAGCGAGAGGGATTATTTGGCGCCTCTCCAACATTTCATGGACTTCTTGTGGTTTTAAACCTCTCATGTAGTCAGTCAGCAAAATACAGCGTGCAAATCCGCGAAAAAATGAAGTGAAAAAAGTACTGCATACCCTATAATTATTTCCGAAAACAAATAACAAACCAGTGTACAGAAACGCTTTACATTCATAGCATTCTTCTCATGGTAATTTACAAAAGCTTGAATTGTAAGTTCCATATGGCAAACGGAAAACTGCCCAACAAAAATTACAAGGGGCGTAGCTACAAACGGTTTAAATTATATACCGGTGGTCTTTTTTGCGAGCTTTTGTTTGAGAAAAAATGCTTCCAATGTTTGAATGAAAAAGAGTGGATCTTCCCTTCAGTTGGAGAGATTCGTTAGCATCCTCCCTTATGTTGCTCTGTAGTTGTTTTCTTATTGCAACGATTCATTCAAGTACCATGTAGTACCATTGGTAGCTGACCTAACAGGTGGGCAACCGATGACCTAACCGGTGTCTAAAATCCGATATATGACAGGTTAACGAAGGTAAGGTACTGTAAGTGTCCTAGTCATTAACTTTGTATAAATCCTTACACATTTGGCGAGGTCTTGATGAAAAAAAGACCACCGTAGTTAGCTTTCCAAGGCAAAAACTCACTGTCCTGTAAACTGGGTTCCTTCTATATATATATCTGTATATATGCCAGGAATGTTAATTCATGTCGAAAAGCCATTTTGAGGTATTAAAGACTTTCCGGTGTCGCATTCCCCGCAGACTGGAGGAACAATGCCGGAAACCGCAATCAGGATGGTGAGGAAAATACCATACCGTAATTTTACCAACATGACATACTTCAGTCGACAGTAGTCTTCCTTTGTACGAGTATACAGTATGTCCTACACACACCTAATGTTATCACATACGCTATAAACATTTGTATTACAAGAGTTCTTGAGCATTAAGCATTGTTTATGGTATGTTAATTAAGGGGAAGGACTTGAAATATTGGTAAGTTTTACTTTCAGTCATACAAAGTGGCTTGTTGTTTAAGCCTTGTTCAAACGACATCGAACAATTCTATTCAATCCTATTGAATCAAGGTCAATGTTACAGTGTTGTTTCTTTCGGACGAAGAGGTGTCAATTCCCTTCTTTTCCATTTTAGTGAAAACCGTCGTACGATGGGATTACGACAACAAATTGAGCTTCTTGTGAAAGTCGTGGGTGTGTCGCACAAAAGTAGTTGACTGTCTTATGACGGAAAAAGTTCCCATAGACTACTGTCGATGGTTAACGTTGGCTCTGCCACAGCCTCGGAATCCAACGACAACATTTCGTAGAACGATCGAAGATGACCGTGGATCATCTATAAACATAAAATGGCGCTGGGTGAATTCTGGAACCGAAGTTTCTAAACATGAATGTCAAGGTTGTTTTCAAACTGCAGGTTGCCATAGCTAATTTTCAGCGTGAAGATTCTGCAGATGTCAGCTCTCCTGAATGCGGTAGGTACCAGAAAAACAATAAACTTGTAAAACAAAGGAGGTTCCCAGAAGTATTGGGCTGGTATGCTGCAGTGCACCCTTGGTCGGTCACACACAAACACACCAAATACTCAAATCACAAAGAGGAGCCACCAGATGGTCGGCGTTCAAGCAGTTTTCAAACGGGGAACTTGCAGCGAAGAAATGCTGGAGATGGTTCGACTCACCGTCATTCACTCCATCTGGTGCTAACGTCTCCTCCTTGTCCTAGAAACACAGTACCTGTATACATGTACTGTATCTGTACATGTGTACCGTGTATCCGCACTTGTACTATACTGCACTGTACGTACTATACCTGTACCTGTACTTGTACTATGTACACACTTGTACCTATATCTGTACCTGTATATCTATACCTGTGCTTATACCTACACCTGTACTTGTACTACATGTATACCTATACCTGTACGTACATCTATACTGTTCTTTTTGCGCAGTAATATGTCATAGTCTGTAGACTGCCTGACTGTACCTATGTACCGGTACTGTAAATCATCTAACACTACAGGCTGGCTGGCACGCGGGTTGTTGTTGTCATTGTCAGGTACAGCAGGTGGAACTAAGCCTTGTTTATTTACCCTGTCTCCAAGCCTGTCCCTCCAGGGCGTGTAAACAATACTGATGTACCTGGATAGTCTCGGTACCAGGACGCACTAGGGAGAGTAAACAATACTGATGTACCTGGTTAGCCTCGGTATCAGACCCCCCAGGGTGTGTAAGCAAGCCAAGCAACATTCAGGTACTATACTGTTACCTGGACTACCGAGTACCTAGTTAGTCTCGATACCAGACCTTCCAGAGTCCGAAAACAATACCGATGTACCTAGTTAGTCTCGATACCAGACCTTCCAATGCAGAGCTACTATATACATGTAGTCTCGGAATCAGACCCTCCAGCAGTGCATATGCTAAAACAATACAGTATTCCTGAGTAGCCTCGGAACTAGGCACTCCAGGTTGGTTAACCTCAACGCCAGGCTACATAGGTCAAGTCATCTTCTACTTCCTTCAAAGAAGAGTCAAGTCCGGGTCAGATTAGTAAATGTAAAAACTTTGAGGTAGTGCGCTACTTCTTTACACTGCAGCTGCTAGGTTATCCATACATTTCATTATCTAGCATTCAGCGATAAATATGAATTTGCAATAGATAATTTTATCGTTATCATTGTATTCTGGGATTTCTATTTCCAAAGTCACCGAGGAAGGAAGGTGGTGTACTTTTGCTACTGAAATGGAGATTCTGCTGACAGTTAATTTGCCGACGCCCCATCCGTGTAGTGTCCACATTCGTAATTGATTTGCTAATTGCAGTCATTAAAGGCCATTAGAAGCGGTCTTCTGGAATGAACCAGTGCCGTCATTAGTCGCCATGTTCCCAGAGAGAGAATGTTAATTGAAATCCCCTGGAGTTTTAGGGGAGAGTCAGCAGATTTGCTCCGGTTCCTCCGAGACTGGGATTTAAAAGAAATTTCACGAAACGCCGTTTCTCACATTTTGGTACTCAGATTTCAACTGAAAACAACAGAAATACATACAAAATACACGTTGTTTTCTAAAACCTGTCTTGTGACAGAAAAAAAGTTTGTCGTAGATATTGGTGATGGGCAGTCTTTTGCAACTTCTCTCAAAATAGTGCGATCAAAGAAATCGCATAACAAATGTGACCACGCCTTAGATACAGTAGTAACACCGGCAGCCATCTGGCTAATGTATAGTAAATTAATCCCTGGTGTATTCTAGACCTAGTGTCAACGTGGGAGAAAACGGAACGAGACATTCCCTTGCTAACACCTTCATAACCTTCGATAGCATTAACCCACAAGCCATAAACTAAGCCTTTTCATGACCAAAAAGGAAGAACCGCTGTAGTTCAAGAGGAGTTCGCTAGGGGGCTCAATATCATGACAACCACTTTGTTCTTGGATATGCCTTACATGTAAATATCCTGTTCAATACATGTATGTGCAACAACAAGACATAACGTTCATACATGTATATAACCAACCCGGTCCCCTTTTTTGGAGCTCTCTCATTTAAATTCATTGTTTGTTATCCTTTCCGCTTGTGGATCCCACCTACTTTCTATTGGGTCCAAAAGCAACAGTTACGTACAAAGCGCATTGGATGGGAGGTTTACATTTTGAAGAGTGTCTTATACGGAGATTTTCTATGTAAACTTCATATGACAATTGCAACACGTACCACCCACATTGCAGATACACATCAGCACAAGAAACTGCCTGAGACAAGTATTCAGAATAAAGACTGAGAGACCTCTAGAACTTGGCATGCAATATCCTGTTTCGTAATGAATATAAGTAATGAATGGAGTGAATATTCGTACTGAATACTAGTATAAGGTATCCGGCAAGGGTATATATTATGTTATGGATATCTGAAATGATGTTATATTTGAGGTTGAACTGAATACACATTGACGTGGAATGGGTAAGTCACCATACCAAAACCATGGTGCCCAATCTGAACAGAAGCGCACCTAGCGGGTGTCTCTGAACTACATAGCCGTCATTTCGACGGACATTATGTGTGAAAGAAGACTACTAGTAGTATGCACACACATAATAAATTTTCAGATTTTTAGATGAACGAAAATCTTTGACAAAACTTCTGAAATGAACAGAGACACACACAAAAAAAACAAGAAAACATTGCAATTCACAGTCAACTCATACAATATATATTACCAAACGTTACAACGATATCCATATATTGGACCACCAAGTTTTTTCCTATCTCATAGAGATAGTCGTGTCTTATACGGGTTTATCAAACACTTAGTTTCCACAGAGTAATAGTTTCTCTAAGTGGATACCATACATTATCAACACATGGTGTTTAGTTATCAAATATAATAACCTGACTTAGGAATGTAGTCATTACGTCACAGGGGTCACTCTAGGTTAATTCTAGGTCAGCTAGAAATTCCACGGATTTTTGGGGCAGGAAAGTCTATTAAATAGTCTGGTCTCTAGGTACATTTGTAGGAAGCCTTATACAATAAAATGATGAAATATTGGAGTGGCAATGTCGCCAGGGACATTTGACTGGGTCCTGGGGTTACCCTCGGTCAGTGTGCGTTGGATCACATTTGTCGCACGACGGGTCTACGACAACTTGAGGACATTCTTAGGGCAATCGTGAGTTTGTCGTGCAAATTTCAGCCGCCTTATGACAGAAATTATTGTCGTAGATCCTTGTTATTGGTTGGCATTGTCTTAGCCTTGCTATCCTACTTGACAAATCGCACGAAAAAATGCGCACGTGCCGTATGAAACGAAGTCTTTTTTCAGGAAAAGGTCTCTCCAAAAATATTGATCTCTAAAGTGCATTTAGCGGAAACCCGGAAGTCTGTGTTGGGATATCAAGCACAATTAAATGACTCAGCCATATCAGCTGAGATGCATTTAGCGGTTATTTTCGGTCAGCAGCTTTTTCGGGCTAATGTCCCAAATGTCGAGAAAATTCCCTTAAAATCCTGATAATTAAATACATTTACAAGAAGGCAGTAACTAGTTGCAAAGCATAATTAATTGACTAAAAGGCAAAGTCAACAAAAACATCGACAGAGGTCACTACCGGTCATTAGACGTCGCAGAGATATCGCCCGTTTTTTGGCGACGCCTCAGGAGCGGAGGCGTTTTCACATGACCGTGTCCTGTCTCCGCTGTGCGACTCTCGGCGTGCCCGTGGGAGACAGGTTTGGCGTCCCCGCCGGACTGAACCGGTCTCCCGCCTTCCCCATCCTCACAATCCTCTTGAACACTTCTCTAAAGTCCTTGTTCAGGTAGCCGTACAGGATGGGGTTGACGGCGGAGTTCCCGTACGCCATCCAGGAGGCAGTATCGTACACGGCCGGCGGGACGCCCTCGGGGTCGAACGCGAGGAACATGTAGACGACGTACCAGGGCAGCCAGGAGATGAGGCAGACCACCGTGATGATGATCACCGTCCGGATCGCCGCCCGCTCCCGCCGGCACATCCCGTCTGCGTGACGGGTATGGGTCGTGCTGGCGGCACTCTTTGTGATCGACGAAATCAGCTCGCTCAAACTGTTCGTTTTCCTCACTTTTGTTTTGTTATCAGTGAGGTTTTCGTCGCCTAGACTACGAGTGGCGCGAATGCAGGGTTTTTCGATGTCGTCCAGAGGGAAGGTGATGCCTCGCGGTCGGATGGGAGGAACGCCGGTCTGCTCCTCCGCGGCTTTCATGACAGCTGTAATACCAAGTCTTACCGCTAGAGGGGAGCTGCCAGAGCTCGTACCTCTTCGAAATCGACTTGAATGATCCGACACGGGTGGGGAGACTTCTGGAAGATATCCTGCTGAGTTTTGTGGAGAACTGCTTGGGTTTGCGATCACGGTACAAGCTGCTGTGCGGGGGTTCTTTCTCACTGGCGCGGGAGAAAAGTCGCAGCCTGTCGTGCTCTGTACGGAACTCTCCGACTCCGCCCGTTTTCTTTTTCCCGCCGCCCGTTTCGCGCTACCGCTGTGAGAATGGTGACTGGCAGTCAGAAACGCCTTCTTCTTCACGTTTCCCTTTAACCTGATCAACATGAGGACCTGGCAGACGACCAGGAAGCAGGACGGCAGGTAGTAGCAGAGGACGGCGGTGATGATGTCGTAGGTCCGGTGGGTGACCATGTCCTGCTCGCACATGGCCGGGTCGGCGATGTAGGTTAGCGGGACGCCGGGGACCCAGAACGCCGCCACCACCAGCCACACCGCCACGTTAGCGCACACCACGGCACGGCGGCGGCTGGAACGGGCTTTCACGTACCTAGAGGGTTGGAAGTGTACAAAAACACTTGTCAATATCACGGACAATAAGCATATCTAAAATAGATAGGTCGACAAACAAATAGTTCTTACTTTCAAGCAATAGGAAAGATCAACAGCCATTTGCTGTTCTGCAATCGGCAAGCTTTTTTCCCAAAATTTTAATTTTCATTCTCAAAGCCGCAAATACCCTTCCCGTTCCGTCCAAAGACTACACTGCCGAGGGCCACTATGAAATAAGTCAACAAACACGGCAAAGGGCGGAGAGATAAGCGAGCCTCAGACGGCTGTTTGTGTACGGTCTATTGTTTTCGTGTTTGCTTGTTTTTTCGTGGTGCGAACGCCTCAAAGTGAACTAGATTTCCGCCACAATTTGTTAAGTAAAGACAATACATTCAGCTGCCTATCAACTTGAGCAGTGGTCTTGTTGCAAAGAATATAGTTTCCTCTGTTTCTAAGATCATTAAGCATCTGTCGTACAATAAATCTGATTAATCATTTACGTATTGTTAGAAATCACTGGAAAACACTTCTCTTTTCCCTGGCACCTTGCCTTGTTACAATGCCCTACTTTCCCTTGTAAGGGATCCCCTGCAGAGCTAGGTGCCTAGTGCCTGGATTTTTGCCAAGAGAGGACTACTAAGAAAGAACTACATAGCAAGTTCTAGCTAAACCACAAATAACAAGGAAGTGATACTACATGTACATACAGTTCCCACAGTAAAGTGTCAACAAGCAGTTGTCTTGCGACAGGCTCATGGCACTCTTACGACAGTCGTGCGAGGAATGTGACCGAGAGGAGACGAAATCTTTGCTATTAGAAAATTATACAGACTAATTTATCCCAGCCATACCTGAGCGGTGAGCGTATCCCCAGACATCTATCGAAGGAGATCATGCACAGCGTCAGGAGAGACACGTTACACGTGACGTAGTCTATCGCCAGCCAGAACACGCACGCTATCTTGTCCAACGGCCAGTAGCCCAGGTACTTATACACGGTGAACAGCGGCACAACTACCGCCCCCACCAACAAGTCCCCCACGGCGAGGTTCACGATGAAACAGTTAAAGACGGTGCGAAGTGTCCGCTCTATAGCGATGGATATGAGAACCAGCCCGTTACTTATGACGGTAAACACGCTGAGGAGACACAGTAAGACTAACGCTGTGGTGTTCTCGACGGCGACCTGCGCTGTGGCGTTAGCGCTTGGAGTAGAGACGGGGTCTTTGGTGGTAGTGCGCGCGTAGTAGAAGTCGTAGGCGTCCATAGTCGGCCTTCTGGTGTAGAGGGTGGCCTCCGCTGACGGTAGCTGACAGACGACTGTGTAAAACTTCACGTCACGAGCCTGTAAGCGATATGAGACAAGGCCGTGGTCTGAAGTCCCGTCCTATGTTGACTCCTCCTCTCACAGTTTCACTCTACCGTCCGTTACTGTAAGTGTGGTGGCAAACACCGGGTCCTGTGAACAGCGATTGAATTTGCCGACTTCAGCTTCGCAATTACGAGAACGCGGAAATTTAGGTCTCCTATTGAGAGCTCAATTATCATGGATGTATAATACAATACCTCTGTAGCTAAGCATGGTTTATTATGCTCAAATCCAGACAAAAATCCAATATATGTATATCGTATCCGAATTAAAGTTATACGTTTGTAGAAAACGCGCACAACAATTTCATTACAAGAAGACACTGAGCTGTCGATATGGATGAGATGTTAGTAGCTACAGATTGGCCACTTAACGTCCACTTACCTTGCCCGTGAGTCGAGCTAATGTAGTAATAAACTTCTGCACGCGAGCTGGCCTGTATAACCGTGTGTATGTACAGGTCAGGTGGCCTGTGTTTGGGTAAGGCGTTATCAAACATTGATCCGGTAAACACCGTGCACGGCGACACAGGAAGCTAGGGCATGTACAAAGTAATGGATGCTGAGCAGGTATAAAACGTTTAAATAGTGAGCCGTAAAAGCTTGAAATTGGTCCCATTGTTGCATATGTTCTACAGCGGATGTATGACAGCTAATTGATTGGGGGCATTCGTAGGACAGTCGTGTCTGTCTCGCACAAAATGCAGCTGTCTTGTAATGGAAAATGCAGATCCTTGCCGACGGTTGGTTTTGTCACAGCTTCGCTAATAATCTTACGGCAAAGAAAGTTACGATGAACGGCATCTCGCCTTAACACTGGATTCTGCCAACATTCCGTTATTTTGCTAACAGCAATTCAAATGACTTTTCTAAGGGTAAAGACAGACATATATCAGAATATACTAAGCATTATAAAATTGGTCATAATTACGTTTTATAGTACAGTTGACAGTGGAAAAGGCACACGGAATGTTTGAAAGTTGACAGTACAAGATAACAGATCATGCCGGCTTCCTGTTGTTCACTTGTCTCCTATGTACCAGCTGCTGGCACCTGTACCGTACAGAGTTGACTATAAAGTACGTAGACATATATATTTACATGTGGTACGACAAGGCGACATGCACGGATTGACAGTGCACACTTTATGTGGAAAGTAAACTTCCGGCATGTTTCCCACTATGGTTTGTTATACAGTCTAGAATCCTGATCTTGAACAGTTTGTACCATCCAGTAGCTGTCTGTCTTTCTTCTGTAAGGCCACAGCAAGTAATTTTTATGGATGACATCAGGGCGCGCATTAATTTTCGCCTGATGTTAAAAATTAAAATTTCGTTGCCTTCTTTTTAGGATATCACCTAGAAAAATAAAAGGACTCATCTTGTGGCTTGTTTCTGCAGTTTTAAAAGTCCAAAGTATGAAATACTGACTCAAATGTGCTAATGTGAACAAGTATGTATCAACTTCACATAAGATTTTCTTATTCAGAATATTTCCAATTTTGCTGGCCTGAAATCGCATTGGATGCCTTTAATATAGCGTTTGTTTTGGCGGGCTTTACTCGTCTGATAAGAATGAGTTAATATGTAATAGCTCAAATCACGTTCTCTGCTTTGTGTTAAAGTAAACAATACCTGTGCGTTCCACTCTGAAGCTTTTATTGCGGCTCACTGCGTCACCACTACTTCACGTACAAAGCCATCCACGTTGAAGCTTAAGTAAACTTGATTAGAGAATAGCCGTCATAAAAGGGAAAGTACGCCTTAGGTTAATTGCTTGTTATTGTCCATAGTAGTTGTTTTTCCCACAGCGATAAGGAAAAATACGTCATGACCTGAAATAACCCGATTGCGATCTCAGACAACTTCCGTCTGTTTGTGTGTTGTAAACAGGAAGTGACGTAACACCTGTTAAAGTTGTCCCATGTGGATAGATTTGTTCATATTTGTGTTACGTGCTCTACATAAAACAATTGCACGTTTTTGACAACGTTGCAGGCCGCTTTTGACTGTACCAAGAGGGTTAGAAAAGAGCGCCCTTGACTGTATTAGGTATCAAAGACTACACTAAAGTGGCTAAGACTGTTGTTCTAGGATTCATCCGTCTATGCCCATGTATTTCCATTTATGTACGTCTAGATACCGTGTACTTTTTTTGTGGGAAATTGACTTAAATGTTAAGATATTTGTGGTGTGTGGTGGTTGCAACTATCTAAAGGTGAACCCTGGTATATTATGCAAATCAGGCCAATTTGGAATCCTCGGCTTCCTGAATTCCCCCAAGTCGGCCCTTAATTCTACTGGCTCCTGGCCAGATTCTGAGTTCTTTACCCCATTTCCTGAGTCTGACCTTTTGACCTCCTACCATCCTGCCTGTCAATCTTCCCCCACCACCTGCTGTCAATCTACTCTGTCCAGACAAACAAACAAACAGCCGACCAAAACTATACTTCCTAATAATCTCCAAGCAGATCTTTCGGTGAGGCATTATCCAATTGGCCAGTCTGTAACAATTTCCCACCGAAGATCTGGCGGCACTCGCAAGGGAAAATTGTTACAGACTGGCCAATTGTCTTGCCCCACCGAAAGATCTGCTTGGAGATTAACTTCCTAACGACTCAATGGTGCCAGCCCGGGAAGAAGTACAGGTCCTTGGTGAGCATGTTGACGGGCGCAGGCATCTGTTTGTGATGTTTGTCCGACTCGAACCTCCGCGAAACCTCATAGTTCACCTGGGATAATAGATAAATAAACAACCAGAACATCTACATGGAAGGGTGTTATAGAGTGTTAATGTCTCGCTACGAGGTGTGTATGGTGACATAATGCCCGGTCGCTTCCTATAACCAATTAAAATATACACCGCCTATAGCTATCACAATTGAAAAGTAAACTGTTTGCAACTTGCTATAGCAGCGCTGAGGAGAGAAGAGTATGAGGTCCCAGCTTCTATCCCTGTTCTATCCAGATCTGTGCCCGTTCATGCAAAGAACTAGGCAGGCACGGTTCTAGATACGACTATCCCCACTGTACTTGAGACAGGATTGTTTACCTTTGTCATGAGCTGGTTGATGTCCTTTGTAGCGGCGTACTGCAGGAATACAGACACCAGCACCTGGATAAACCACGAGCCGCCCGCACAGTCCCGCCAAGAGACGTGCCCTACAACAACATAGCAGGAGGTTGGGAGAAACTTCTAGTCGTACTACACTATACACTGGCATGCGCAAAGCATTTATTAGTTCCTTACCATTAGAACAGAAATATGCACACTTGCCGAAAAGAAAATTGTTCAAACATATTTAACGAAATACTTATGATCTTTTGAAAACATAATTTTACCTACCCGGAGTGGTGGAGTAGGCCAGGTACACGTCGGTAAGGTTCGGCACCCGAGCGGCGAAGGTCCGGTTCGTATCCGGAATGGCGGTCTCATCTTTCCGGAAAGTGTCTCCGGAATCAGTGGCGAGAGATCCGGGGTCTTTATCAGCTATGACAAAAGAGACGAAGTAATCAATATACATGATTGTTTGGTGTAACTGCCTCGTGGTCTTTCCTATTTTGTTTGATTTTCCTTCCATGAGAAAAGTTAAGCGCCTCTTTTCACTTGTCGATTATGATTATAACATGCTCACAGTAAAGGCCACAAAACCTGACACACCGTTGCAATGCAAAGAGAGGCGCTAGGCGCAATCTAGCCAGTTCTTCAACACTTCAAGTCCTAACCATTGATCATTACAACCATGTTGTCAAAGACTTTGTGCTTATGATGAATAGGGTTGTCCAAATCAAAGAAAAAAGCAACAGACGACACGATACTCACTGCCTCTACATGCCTGCATGAAGAAGACTTTAGGTTTGGAGCCGAGTTCTGGGCAGTTGTTCCGGTCGAACTTGCGGAGGATGTCGGCGTGCGAGAGGAGGCGCTCGTCCGTACTGTACACACCGTCCTCTCCGCCGTGACTCAGGATGGCGACCAGACAACACTGGGACTGGGTGTGGCTTCTCTGGGCAAAATCCTCCAGAACCAGGTTCATCACCTAAAAAATAAGGCCGAGGGTGAGGACAGAACGTCTAAAACGGTCGGGAACACCAGAAGGACCAGCTAAACTATTGCACAACAATTGTACAAGGTACAAAGTATGCCAGCTATTGGTACATAGCTACAGTAAAGGCTACGTAATGGAAAAGTGAGTAGTATGGGATGAGAATGTAATACGACTTGAAAATGGGCTATTACCAAAGGGCTAGTCTGAGTCTTTCAATGGCCGTTGACCGTGTGTACTGAAGTAGTCTTGCTCCCCTCAGTTACTCAGTACGGTCCCGACGTCGTCGTACAACGCCCTCTTGTGACCCAAGCGCTCGCCTCCGTTCAGGACACCTACAGTTATATAGGGACGACTACCTTGTTATCTAGACATCACTACCCACTACCCACCGGCGCCCGGAGGTTGTTCCATCTCTCCGTGGTGAAGTACAGCGCCTCGAACAGCCGCTCCAGGTTCTCAGCGTCCACGTCAGTCCCGTGTCGCGTCGCCATGGTAACAAAGTCCCTGTTGTTGATGATGAGAGCGTCTCCTCTGGGCTTCTTCCACATCGGGTAACACTGAAAGAGGAGGGTCGGTGAAATGATAATTAGTCAGCGTACGAGGACGTACGCTAGTTGGAAGGAGGGGGATAGTGTAACGGTCATGTAAGTGTTCAAAACGCTAAACCTGAAACATTACAACAGTGCCCTGAAATTACATTGGATGACAAAGTTCAAGGCAGCACAATATATATATGATGGACATCTCAATATTTCTAATATTTTCTTGAAGATTTCTCTAAGGTTTCTACTCGTACCTCGCCATTGTCCAGTGCAGAAGTGGGGTCGTGTGCAACTTGGAGCCATCGTGTGACGTCGTACAGGCCGTGCTCGTCGGGCTGCGGTAGTAAACCGCTAGGCAGCGCTGGTTCCTGGACGACAATCGTGGATGCCGACGATTGTACGCGCCTGCCGACACACGCAGCTGCGGTTAGCTGGAAGCTCCTCTCTGGTATCGGCACTTGGAGAGAATAGGAGGGTTCTTCCTGCTCTACTGGCTGTTGGAGGGAAGGTCTGGACCTCGGTCCTGGGAAAGACGTAAGACAGAATCGAAAGAGGATGAAACGCCTTCAATGAGGCTCTTCAGGTGTTTTGGGGATAACTTGTAAAAAGTAAAAAAAAAAAACTGACAACGAAATCGATGCCATACATCTGAACACTTTGAACTGAGTGTTATACGTCAAAAGTTTTACAACAAGAAATACGTTGGAAATACAACAGAAAGAATTAGTAACTTACGACTCATGTCGACCACGACCTCTCGGTCCCGACACAGCAGCTTCAGCGGTTGGGAAGTGTCGGGAAACTCTTCTCCCGACTCCACTACCTCCACTACATGCATGCGGCCGGGCTCGGTACTGCAGCCTAGGTGTGGAGGAGGGTGGGGACATCTCGGGCCGATGGTGTACATCAGACACGGGAAATCCCTCCGCCTGATCGTCTCCAGTTTGCCGTGCAGTTCGCCGATGAGTTGCCCGTCGGCGGCGGTGGAGGTGGTCTTCTTGACGGTGATCTGGATGAGGTGCTGGTCGGTGGTGGGTCGGACCAGCTCCAGGGTGAAGTAGAAGCGGCGGTGGAGCTGGAAGCACGCCCTGTCCCTGAACACGAACGGCGCGCCTCGAGCGCGGATCCTAAAGTCCGTCTCACAAACAAGCTTGGCGACCAACCGGTAGAACACCGGGCTGGGCTCGAACGAATCAAAGTCGATGTAGTATTCAACGTTGTCATCATCGTGGTGTTTTTCTAAGAAGCCTCCTGGTTGGTCAGCTTCGTACCGAGGCAACATTGGTGGGACGATGTACATCTGCTTCTGTTGTGCGATCTTGTCGGCGGGGTGTTGGGGTAAGGGGCACAGGAAGGCGTGCGACACTAAGAGAGTCGTCAAGACGTCGGCGTGGTCGGGTTTTACTTCGTTCAGAACTTCTCTGAGATAGTCTCCGTCCAGAATGCCCTTAGCTTGCAGGAGCGCGTGTCTTTCTCGGTACGTCGGCAGCTCCGCGCAGCGTCTGGGGAGAGTTGTGATGCTTTTCATGGCGTCTACCATGACCTGTGGGTCAACAACAACGTACTGACTCAACACCGCGTCTTCCTGGCGATAGATAACTTGTCCAGATCTGTTTAAGAACGATAACATCCGTCTGAAGTCGTCTTCGTCGTCCAGAATGCCTTCCTGCCGGACTTTGTCCAACAGGTCGAGGTAGGGTACCACATGGGGGTCCCCATTGGTCCGCAGGGTGTTGATGACGTCAGAGAATCGCTGCCATTTGATTGGACATTCCCTCTTCATGTAGGCGACCTGTCGCATCTTCTCCCACACCACCCTCCGCAGACGCGCGAAGTCCTGGTCCTGTAGCGGTGCGGAGTTCTCTACAGGAAAGTACGGCGTGTCTGTACTGTTGACCACGAGCCGTGCGCTGTACTTGGTTCCCGTGTACAGGTGTGTCCTCAGGAAGGTCGCCACTTCCTGCTGCTGGGCTGAGGAGACGCTATCTCTGTGTGTCCCCACCACGAACACGAGAGACTCCGTGTCACTGGAATGTGCGTCAATGGAGTCTAACCAGAACAACAGCCTCCTGAACGTGTTCTGGAGACTTCTCGTGGCTTCTTCTTCGTCTTCTTCTCCTTCTTCGCGTCTTCTTCTTCTGAAGGCTTCCTCTAGGCTGAAAACCACGATGTAAACAGCCTCTCGCGCCATGAAGAAATGGTGCATGCTGTAGAAGTCCTCGTCACCAGCAAAGTCCATCAGCGTCAGCTTGACTGGCACCTGTTCTACCAAAGTCTTCTCCTCCGCTAACTTGTCATGAACAACGACATACTCAGAGTTGAAGAAAACACTCTTCTTGTCGTACAAATCTGTAGAGACAAAGAACGCTACCGCCACCAGTACAGAGAGGGGACAGTCTTTTAAAGTGTAAAAACTCCACCCAAAGAGGTTTGCAATGATGAGCGTCGTTGCCACTTGTACTGGGAATGATACGAGTTGAACGACCCAGAAGTATTGAGCCGTCATTTTCGACGAAAGCCATTTCTGCGCCTTGATTGTGCAAGAGATCCCGATGCCGAGATGTAGGCCTACTAAAAACATCAACATACAGGCCTCTAGTCTTTCGTCTGTGATCATGACCGGTAGAACGATAGTGGCTAGGCTGAATAACAAGTAGCTTAAGAAAGTCCCGCGCTTGGACGTGATGAGAATGTGCCTGAACTGAAACATGGTCAGGCCAATCACGCTCCCTAGCGGTTCGTATAGAAATGCATCTTGAAGAACATGACCGGTTGAAGTCGTCGCCGTCCTGAAGTGAAGTAGCCCGACAGCTCCGAACTCCGGACACGGCACGACGAGACACAGCATGACGTGCATGATCCTGAACGTGAAGGGGAACACCACAAAGCCTTCCGTGTTGCAGAAAACGAACGTAACCGCGACGCAGAAGACAAGGCCCTGCAGAGAGAACGGCCCCACCGACAGAACAGGGCCAATCGACCGATACAGGCCTTCTACCCCGTTTTTCATGACTCCTATGAAGACACTGTTCACAGCGATAGCGGAGGCTATCCTCGTGGCGTGGTAGAAATCAGAGCTGAGCTGCATCATGGCGATAGTGCAGGTCAAAATCAGCGACGCAACCGCGTAGCCAACTTCTGATCCAAACTCCAGCGTCGCCACAGTCAGAAATGACAGTAGGAAGTAAAACAAGGCAGATTTAACCAGACTACTCAGATCTTTCGTAGCGCCTGTTCTCGGACGTTCTTTACTTCTCTGCTTGACGTACCAAGTCAGACTCCGGCTGAAGTCGGACTCTGTTTGCCGGTAACTTGTCCAGGTCTGGTCCACGTCTTGTGTCTCCACCATCTTGGTTTGTATGCCCTCCGTCCGGCCCTCGTGCGGGTTGAACTCCTGTCCTGTCAGTCGTCTCTTCAGACTGGTCTTCCCCTGCCACGTGTCTCCTACAAACAGTACCTTGCTCCTGTTAAAGGGCAGTTTCCCATGTTCTGATCCCTCCCGCACGTCCCGGTATTTCTCTCTCTCCTTGTCCTCCCGGAAGATCTGTTCTGTCATGACCTGTTTTCTCCACATGGCGGCGCTCGTGTCACGTCACTGCACGAAACGGTCTCGAACTGAGGAGGAAGTTGGAAACATGAGAACCACAATGTATCTTTAATATATAGAGTAAAAAAAGTAAAGTGAATCATCTGAGTGAACTTAAATTTGAGGCTAGACTAGCAACCAGTTTCCCTGGTCTGATCACATGACTACACCTTCATAACAGACAGATGGACGAATTCAACCAATGATAGAACTTGACTTTGACTTGACTATAATAATACATATTCTACCCAATCATCAATATGTACTTCAGAATCTCTAGTTAGTACGATCATGACTTAGCGCCATCTACCGACCAGTCAAGTTATGACATTTTGAGCCAACATCACATGACGGAGCAAAATAGTCGACGACTGGACGTCGTTACATATGTCATAAGTATGAAAAGGCAGAAAACTTGACGGAAGGTATCCTGTACCCTACCAGTGAAATTCTATACGGGAAAAGCTGTAGACGGCCGGATATTCGCAGGGGAAGAATTCTCCGAAATGCGGAACTGAAACTTCTTCACATGACAACACACTCCTGGCCAAGAATGACGTCACAATGTCTTAAGAATAGCAGAGGTGGTGTGAGGTGGTGTGACAGGTATGACCACATGATATATGCATATGTATGAACTTTTAAGGTCTTTAGGCTGAACAATTTGTTTACATTGGTCAGGAGATTTCGAATCAAATACCGAAAAATCATTCACCAACCTAATGAAATTATTCATGGCTGTAAACATTGAAAACTTAAAAGTCAGAGATGCCCCACACCAACTCTATTCTGGCACATAATGCACGTAAATTCTACTGTAGTACGTATACATGTATATGTGTGATATCCTCTACTACCAGACTTCAGCAGCGACTAGAAAGAGTAGAAATTGGTCAAATATGCAGATAACATGCCAGGGAAGTTGGTCTGCTAAAGGAGTGTTTGCCGCTCCCTGGCATATTATCTGTCTGTTTGCCCAATTTCTAGTTTTTTCAGCCGCACCCAAGGCCTGGTAGAGGCTAACAGCCGAGGGAGAAGTGTAGTGGTGACTAGATATACTAGTAACCAGCCACCGCCGAAACTATACTATATAGACCACCGGGCCATATTCAGTCACACATGAGCACAGTATAATGTGTGTCAATTGACGAATTGTTTACAAAAGACAAAACGAAAACACAAACGTGTGAACGTAGCTCACCTGTTTTGTACGTTGCACAGAAACTGCGACAGAGAACTGACAGTTCCGTATGTACAAGTGTTTGTGAAGCCTCTCTCAATCGGTCATGTGAAAACTTGTCACTAATCTGGGGTGATCTAATGTCACATTGCCTGATCCGGAAATGCGCATACGGCATGCACTGGGCAGTACAACTAGTTCATCTACCTGTGGTCGAAAACACATGCTTGTGCCGCCTTTGTTATTCTACACGGTAACCTGTTTTGACTTGCTGCGGTGAACCGTGTCGTATGACACCTGAGCCTTAATGTTTGAGTCGAAATGGGCCCTCCGATCCTTGAAAGGCACGGTCACTTTTCGTCATATGGTTTTCGAAAACTTTCGCCGGTTCTTAGCAATGCTATGGCACAGCCGACAAGGTCCTATAAGACAGCCTTACTTCGTCACAAGACAGGTGGTTTTTGTACGACACATACACAACTGTCAAAAGCATCATCTCAATCTGCTCTTGTACTGCGAATATGACCGGAAACTCAGTCGATACTTCCGCGATTTCCGCGTATCGGCCCAAAATGTAGCACTTCCGATAAGTTATCCAGTGTGGGCGGGACAACGCTTTCCCTAAAGCCTGGATGCCAGGCTGTTTCCATGGTCTATACCGGGATCAGCTCTTGGGCATATGTGCCTGCAAGGGAATGTTTAAAGTCCCACGTCCTTCCTCCACCCCCAAACGAGACCCCGAGAAAGACACTGATAAAATTTCCTTGGAGGCACGTTGGCCCTAAGCCGAGGAGCTAGCTGGCCTGTGTATGTCCTGGAAATAGTCTGGCGTCCAGGTTGTAAGGGGATATCTAGGGGTGCTACATTTCGGGGCAGTAGCAACTGAAAGACCTACCACGTTCACAGTATACGATAGGTTTATATTGGTAAATGGAGGAGTTTCTTGTCACAGTTGTAGATTTGCCGTATAGATAACACGCTACACCCATAGTCGGCTATTAAACACCAATACACAGCGACCAACTGTTCAGTGTGAATATATAAGAGATAACAAGATGTAAACCTCTCTTCTCTGTTGTTGATATTTTGTTTACTCTGAGCCCAATTATCGTGGGACTTTTCATTAGCCACTACCGACTGTAACATCTCGCATCGCGCGCTCACACAAGGCACACTCAGTTTGTGGTACCACCACAAAATACAAGAACATGGCTGACCGCTGTGTTTCCAACTTTTAAACCCACTTGTAAGGAGTCATATTTAGCACCTCCACTTCCTGAATGGCACTTATTTGCAATGGAGCAGGGTTGATTTAGCTTATTTTGTAAAGAAATTACCAGAAAATTTACTTTTTGCATCGTCCTGATGTTACTTAATGCAGCTTTAAAATCGGTACAAATCAAACACCCGGTGTGAATCCCCCGAACACATGTAACACTCAGTTCTATGGACACGTATAAAATAACCTTGAATAACACACATAGGAAAGCGTGACGTGGACACCAACAAAACAGGCTCGTAATCCAGACAATTACGTCTTTAATAACACCCGTTCACACCAGGCATTTTCAACATTTTCTGCTGAGATTGAAGTTCTTTGATGTCCGACTGGTGAATTCCTGGTGAGCAAGCCATTCATGCTTTGGTGCGAGGCTTGTTTCGCACTGAGATTCTTCTGTTTAATCAAGTTGTAATAGTCTGCGAGCGAGTGGAGAACTGTTTGCGTTACTTTCCAAGCAGAGGTTGATAGGGGAAGATCATTACCTTTTTATATATCTCCCGTTTTTTGTGGGGGTAGCGACAAAACAACGGGGGATATATAAAAAGGTAACGATCTTTCCCCATCAACCTCTGCTTTGAGGGTACGTAATACTATGTTTTAGTATCCTTGTGCCAAACATCAGTATGTAGCTGAAGCCCCTATCTCACATTCAGAACCTTCCCCCGACCATGCACCAACCAACCAAGGTTGGCTAAAGTTCGGGTGCAGTCTGAACAGATTTAGGCTACGCCTGCCCTTTCTATGCGAATTGAATCAAACTTGAGTTAAATTGGAGTCAAATTTGACCCCCGCCCTCAATGGCCGAACCTCTCATACACACCCGAGTGTTGTGCGCGCGCGCGCGCGCGTGTGTGTGTGCATGTGTGTGTGCGTGTGCCTTGAAACATAGGCTGACACATTCGACCAGTAGCCAACCTTGCAGACCAACTGCCAACCACGTCCAAACTTACTCACGACAAACTCCCAACCCTGGTGTCTGGAGTTGGTTGGGACTCTTTCACACAAATATGTGAATAATATTCTCTCTCCATCCCTCAATCCTTTGGTCCCTCATGAATTAACATCAAACTGCGTACAAAAAGCCGCCTGATTAAGAAACACACCGGTAACGTCCTGTCAGTCTTGTGAGGCATTTTCTCAAACGAATGCCAAACTTTTCCACCGCGTACGCGACATAGCACACCGTGTGACTGACGGCTGGATAGCCGTTGCCATGGCTACGGACCGAGAGTGTTGGGAAGTGAGGATCGCTTGTTTAGAACAAATTCAGAGATCTGCCGAGGAGAGAGCAGAGACGACAACTCGCCCGTTTTTCCCGCCCAGCCAACACAAGATGCGAAAATGAGGATGAACAACCGCCGCCGTCTGATCCATCGGTAAGCTAGAACAGTTAGCCACATTCGGCGTACGATTTTGTTTTTGTGGTAGGATTTCAAATTTCAGCGAGGCTACGAAGTAACCAGCCGTCGACAAGGATCTACGCACCCAAAGCGCGTCAGGGCATTAAACTGGATTTTCAAAGTCAATTATAGTTAATGGTGATTTTATTTTGGACACAAGCCAAGTAGATACACATACGTATACGCATCTCAGTCTCCGTTTTAACATGGTTAGATTAAACTAATTTTTGTTCTACACTATTTTCAGCGATTGCTGGCCGTTTTCCGGGCAGTCCCTGTCGGCACGCAGCCCCCCTGCCGTGCGCTCGGGAACAGGTGGACGGGACCAGCGTCCCCCGCCGCCGGTAACTATTCCCGGATTTTGTATACTAGTATTAGAGTCAGAAAGTAATTTTATAAATCAAACAGAAAGTCTTTCTTAATGCTGCTAAACGTACGCGTGACGCAGTGGAACGATCATTTCAAGTCTTGTGTAGGATTCGATACGTTCTGTACAACAATATTTTCTTCTCTCACAGTTAGTAGGATACTTCTCATGTCATTACATGTGACGGGTGAACCTCTCCAACGATTTTCTTCTTTATTGTAAAGTTTCGGAAACCAAATTATGGTGATAATATGATAATAATGCTTTTCATCGCATGAGAGCTAATTATAAGAGCTGATTATTGATGTTTTTTTTTACAGTGGGGTGACGTCCCGCCAGTCGGCCACCCACCGGCCAAACCTCCGGACGACTGCCGGGGTGGCGGAGCGGGGTACGCCGGGACCGCGCACTACGGAGGCCGCGGTCCGGGGTACGACGACACCGCTGACTAGGGTAAGTCTGTCCTCAAAGGCAATTTCAGGGCGGCAAAACTGGACGTATTCTAAATAAGGCAATCTGTATGATGTTGACACATACTATCCCACATTAGCACATTTGAATCAGTATTTCATACTTTAGGCATTTAAAACTGCAGACCAAGATTAGTCCTTTATTTTCTGGGTGGTACCCTGAAATCAATTCAGGTCCGTCCAGTAATCGTTTTTCGTCAGAATTTTGGGCATTTTTGCTCCATGAATGTCGATATACATTAGTACAGTGTTGTTTCAACTTAATATTTAGATAAGTGACTAGAATATTGACTTTGAAACATCTGGTTTCCAAGTCCTAAAAACTGAACTGGATGCCTTTAAGCTTGTATGCTATCCTGGTCATTTCCATTGTGCTATACCGGCGATAGATAGAGTATCTATATGACCTGCATATAAGACAAAAAGATTACACTGATTCCCATTCATTTTTCAGGTGAGACAGCCGGCCTGTTGCACACCCGCCCTGAAAGTGGGTAAAACCAAAGCGGCCTTCGCAGACAACAGAAACTAGAGAAAAAGGCTTTGTATTAAGTCTAGTCATTACTTGGGT
>NW_017802935.1:2423854-2434059 GCF_001625305.1 Branchiostoma belcheri
ATAAAACGGTGACGATCTTCCCCCACCAACCTCTGCTTGGAGAGTAGGATTCGATACGTTCTGTACAACAATATTTTCTTCTCTCACAGTTAGTAGGATACTTCTCATGTCATTACACGTGACGGGCGAACCTCTCCAACGATTTTCTTCTTTATTGTAAAGTTTCGGAAACCAAGTTATGGCAATAAGATGATAATAATGCTTTTCATCGCATGAGAGCTAATTATAAGAGCTGATTATTGATGTTTTTTTTAAAGTGGGGTGACGCCCCGCCAGTCGGCCACCCACCGGCCAAACCTCCGGACGACTGCCGGGGTGGCGGAGCGGGATACGCCGGGACCACGCACTACGGAGGCCGCGGTCCGGGGTACAACGACACCGCTGACTAGGGTAAGTCTGTCCTCAAAGGCATCCAATGCAATTTCAGGGCGGCAAAACTGGACGTATTCTAAATAAGGCAATCTGTATGATGTTGACACATACTATCCCACATTCATCATCATCATCCACTGTGTTCTGCGTCTATCCCACATTAGCACATTTGAATCAGTATTTCATACTTTAGGCATTTCAAACTGCAGAAACAAGCCACCAAGATTAGTCCTTTATTTTCTGGGTGGTACCCTAAAATCAATTCAGGTCCGTCCAGTAATCGTTTTTCGTCAGAATTTTGGGCATTTTTGCTCCATGAATGTCGATATACATTAGTACAGTGTTGTTTCAACTTAATATTTAGATAAGTGACTAGAATATTGACTTTGAAAAACCTGGTTTCCAAGTCCTAAAAACTGAACTGGATGCCTTTAAGCTTGTCTGCTATCCTGGTCATTTCCATTGTGCTATACCGGCGATAGATAGAGTATCTATATGACCTGCATATAAGACAAAAAGATTACACTGATTAATTCCCATTCATTTTTCAGGTGAGACAGCCGGCCTGTTGCACACCCGCCCTGAAAGTGGGTAAAACCAAAGCGGCCTTCGCAGACAACAGAAACTAGAGAAAAAGGCTTTGTATTAAGTCTAGTCATTACTTGGGTGTTACATGTTAACGTAGCGATTGTTGAATATGTTCAAAGTAGCACCGAAGATTGTCATTGTTGTAACTATCGTAGTTGGATGTTTAGGGTTAGATCCGGCATGTTTTCCTGGGTGCAGGTACACTGATCAATGGACAGACTGCGTCCCTTTCCGTAAATTACATGGTTTGGGTCTGCGTACACGGGGTACTTGTGTGTTATGCCCCGCGGAGCTACAGTCACAAGCTATGGGTAGTGGGAATAACTCCTCCCGACCAACTGCGCTTTGCCTTCCCCCTAAACTTAACGTGGCAGTTAGAGGTTTCACATTTGGGGTCCTCTCAGTTCAGAAAATACGGCTTCCTCCTTCATTAAAGACCGATGTCGTTGCTTTGGTGGAATGTGGGATCACTGATTTAGATCAGGACACTTTGGCCGCGTTTCCTACATTGAAGTCCTTGCAGCTCGATTCCAACAACTTGACTCACGTGAAACGAGCCTGGTTCGACGGTTTGAAATTTCCGCAGTTGTTGTGGACTCTGTCCTTCTCCCACAATAATATAAGCAGCATGGATTCAGCATGCTTCCAAAAGCTCACTGGCCTAGTAACATTGCTGCTTGACAATAACGCACTGCAAAGTGTCGAGCCATCTTGGTTTCACAATCCGGAATTAGGCCAACTGTCTTTGAGATCAAATTCTATCAAAAGCATTCATCCCCAAGCATTTAAGTCACTGGAAAGGCTCAGCGAGCTAGACTTGAGCCGAAATGAGTTAACGTGTGTGCCCTGGGAGACTATGAGCGGGCTACAGTTAGAAAAGCTGGCACTGGGCGGGAATAGATTGCTTAGTCTCGGTAATTTCGCTCCTTTGGTACTGAACTGGCGGCTTGATTATTCTTACTACCTATTCTCAGGCGTAAGAGTTGCAGTTAGGGTTAACCAGATGCTTTTCTGTATCACTAAAGGTCCTAAACTAACACAATATCACGTTCACACACACTACAATACCTCACACCTACTTCCGTCCGACCAGGAGCATATCAATCTATGCTACAAGCTTGGCAAGTTTATCTCAACAAACCAGATAAAGTATGCCCTACCATTTGTAGCCATTTCAGTCAGCACAGAAACAGACGAACACACTTTAAACATCACCCACTTGTGCACACAGGCTTGGGAAGCTTCTACAGGCGTAAAAGTAGCACTAGGGGGAAACACTACATTACAGATTGTTCCTACCGGTCTAGACTCCCTGTCCCAAACCTTTGCTGTAGTTGTATCGGATACTATGTCTGATAGTGCGAACAGAAGCATGTCGGATGCTGATGTCCACCGTAAAAATATCAGCACCTTTGGTCATGAAGAAATGATGAACGTGACATGTCATGTGGACGCTCGGGGGGAAACCTACCGACATGCCTTCACTGCGCCCGTGTCTAGTACTCCTGATGGCACCGTGTGTGTAGAAAAGACCCAGACCACAACGTCCGTGTCCAGCACAACAGAAACGATGACCCAGCAGGCCACAACAAAACCTACCACCCTGACAACGGAGGTCGGTAGGAATCAGACGAACCTGACAAAAAATTTAATTGTGACGGCGCGACCGGGGAAAGAGCGATGCGCGTGCAAGTATATATATGTGGGTATCATCACAGGGGTAACCTCAGTGTTAGCTGTAGTAACGGTGGAGCTTGTAGCACTGCTAGTACTAGTAGTCTGTGTTATCAGCAAGCAGCGCCGTTCGTCGCGACAGGACAACCCACCTGTTCTCTCGCTGAATCGATGGGTACTCGGCGGGGCAGGTGGCGAGGACGCCCCGATCCCGGTCAATGGGAGTCCCGTCAGCGCGACTGATGCGGCCACGCAGACCGCTGAAAGTGACCTGCACCAGTACGACGAGATCCCAGACGCGTACTTTAACTACTACAACACACGGCCTGGGGTACAGAATCCTTACTGGGAAATTCCCGACGAGTACTACACTGACTACGTGAACACACGGACCGAGTCGTACCCAGACGAAGTGGTGACTTTCTACGCCGCTGCCGCTAACGTGGCCCTTCCTTCACAAACCCGGCAGGGCGGCAAACATCCATCCTACAACACCGTCCCTCGTACTAGATCACTCCCACAGATACATACACGGCAGAGGAAGGCAAACGTTAGATCGTATGGCGTGCGTGTAGCGGGTAAGGACAGGGTTAGAGATAGGGTCTTCACTGGTAGGTATGGCAGAACGCGGGGAGCCCTTATGTCCAGGAGTGGTCTGTATAATAATAATCCCCTCACATTGGCAAGCAGACAGCAGGCAAACGTGAAATACCAGGCTGCACACATACACACACCCTCAAGGACACGACGAAACATGGCATATCTACACGCACAAACCCCGCATCACCCGACTGCAAAATCTGTCTTGGGAAAGTCTACAAACATGGCAAACCGTCGCCGGTACAGTATCTAGGGAGTGGACGTTATTGAGCGAACTGAAAGAGTTGGTTATGTAACAACATATAAGCCCAGGGGAAGAGTTAAGCAATCTATTCCTGTTCCCGACATAATGTTTTTTACACACCGAGAGGAAGTTTACAACGCAGAGGTTTCATTTTCTGGTCCTGAAAATAAAAACGCTACAATCGTTCCACCAAGCATGGGCAAAGTATTATTAAGATGCCACCAAATTGTGAGACCCCAGCCGACCTGTCTTTAAATTTCTACATGCCTGTGCTATACATGTACCCCCACCTCTACTAAGGGAAGGCATTCCGGTTGCTAGATTTCTTATCAGCTAAAAATGTCTGAGTGTCATATATACAGGCAGGCACGCTCACTCACTAACTCACTCACGAACGATCACTCACTCACACACACACACACACACACACACACACACACACTCTCTCTCTCTCTCGCTCGCTCGCTCTCTCATTCTCTCGCTCTCAAATAAACTGTGCTATTTAATGCTTCTGAATCTTGCACCCAGGAAAATTGCCGTGATTGGTATGTGATCTTTTGATACAGAAATTGTCGTAGACTGAAACAACAAAATGTTTTAAAGAGTAGGTTCAGTAATGTACATGTAATGTGAAGCACATTAGAATTGTGAGTTCCAAATCAGGAAAAAACAACTTCAATATGAACTATGTAAAACTTGATCCATTCTGTTTCTACAGCCTTCAATCAGAAATGTGCCTATGAAAAATGATCAATTTTTGAAATTGTAAAAAATATCAGACAAATTCACTTTGTAAAAACAAGGCTGCTGTGGGCTGAAAAGGCCTTTCCAGAAACAACCTTGGGAGGGGCAGGAGCCACATAACAAATGTATAGTAATTGAGCCAATGCTGTTATTATCATCATTATTAATATTATGCACCAGCCATAAACAGACCTACGGAAATTCATCATTCTTGCCTCTCAGTGCAACATTCACCAAAAAGTGTGGGTCTGTCTGTTACTTGCTTTTGGCTATACAGGTCCTCATATACTTAAGATTAACCTGTTAGGCGGTTTTAAACCAAGCCGTTTTGTTTACTTTCGACCAAATATTTGAAACGAATTGACATGAAATTACTCCAGATTATCAGAGACTCAGAATACTGACATTAGAAAGTCAATTTTCAACAATCTGTAATGTGTCTCAACGACTGATTATATAAAATGTGATTTCCAACACAGATGAACCGTTCAAACCGCCAGGGGGCGCAGCTGGCTTGTATGTCGCGTTTCTGGCTCACGTGTCAGTTGCGCCCCCTAGCGGTGGAAGTGCAGGAAAGAGGACGTGACAAATAAACACAATATATTGAGACCTTTCCACAGACTGACTGCAGAAGACTTGCTTGTGAAATGTAAACCGATGGTAGGAAGTGAATAAATGTTGCACCAAAATATTTGGCTACGTGTTTTAAATATGTGTTGTCAATCCTTTCAAATCTCATTAAATATAAATGAATAAATAAAATATGTGTATACGTGCATTATGATGAAGATAAAGGAGGAACAATGTTATCACATAATTCAGAATATGTTGGCCATATTTCATGAGGTTGAAGTAACTGAATAGAAAAAGGGGGATCCGAGAAATTTAATTTTTGACTGCACAGATACAGATGAATGCAACTAGAAGAAAACAGATGTAAAATGGCATGAAACTAGCAATCTAAGTGTTAATTCCTTCTCTAAGTCACATATGTTATACCTGTGATACTTCTATTATGAAGGACTAAAGTGTCAGTATTTCCTCATAGTCTCATACATAAATTACACTAATGATCTCTTGTGCTTAATTGCTTCAATTGGCGACCGTGCCATTATACATGTCCATATGTCATGATCATAGACTCATCAATTATCACAGTCCCAAACTATTACCAGCCATTCCAATGAGTACCAAATCTACATACGTCATGATATCTTTATAACCTTTATCAATATCTGACTTACCTACAAATGATTTATCTATTCATAATTCTTATGATAATTATATATTACCACACGTAGCTACAGTCCTCAATAGGATGCAAGGGGTATCATACATGGTATCTCTGTAAATGACTAGAAATCATTACAGTGATAATCACCCAAAACACAGATGACTGCAATTAAAAAGGAAGCCGCTAGGGACCCCAATACCTTCGCAGACCTCAGCCGCCCTGGCACACATTTTCGTTAATGGGTCCCTTACGCCCAATAACCTTCTGATATATGTATGACAAGGGAACGTATTATATACAGTTTGCAGTGAATGGGTTAGTAAGCCTGCTTAATCGCGCCCCTAGCGGCCCTGAGGGTGATCGGCACCCCCTGGGAACACATATGTACAGCCCCTATTACAGCGAGAGATTTGGCAACATTTCCCAATGGGGGAAAGTTAGCGGTCGACAACCCCGTTCGTTATATAAACTCAAGTACTGGTACGCTCTTTGCAACCTCGCGTTCTTAAAAACTTAACCCGTGGCTGTTTTTCTACGCTGCCTTGTAGATTCATGTGTCTCTGATGCCTTCTGAAATTTATCGTGTTTTGATATTTTACGGCGCACTTGTACAGCTTTTAACATTGTAAGAGGCTTCGTCAATTTACCAGTGCCCTCTTGGCTAGTATACTGATTTATGTGAAAGAGATAAACTATTTGATGATGACGCTTGACTCCCATATCAGGGCTTCAGACTACATTGTGACTTTTATTAGCGGCAAGTTTTATTCTGTACTTTCAAGCAGACATGAAAGTAGTGAGTAAAAAGTTTGCCGTCCGATGGGATATATTAAAGCAACAGTTGCCGCGTGCCTGCGGGGTAGTTGTGTTATGTGCCCGGCGAAGACAGATGCAGATACATATAAAATATCATTGCCTCAACCAAACCCCACAGGGCATATATCTATTTGCCTTTGACTGCCCATGTAGAATCTACTTAGCTCAAGGCTTCAATATAAAGGCTTCAATGGGTTCTTAGAAGGGGGATAAGAAGATGCCTTTGGTCATGGATGGATCATTTTGACGATCACATCAAAGACGACCCCTGTAGGCGCTGTGTGGCCTTTGCATGCAGGTCCTTTCTGGTGACCCTTTCAGCAGAATATGACATACATGTAAACCCCCGCGCGACACACGTTTGGTACTGCCAACTGACTGCTGAGAGGAGCTCAGCACTAGAAAATGAGTGCCGAGACAAGATTCACCACTGGAATCCCGTCGCA
The DNA here is from genome assembly GCF_001625305.1 of Branchiostoma belcheri. Taxonomy (NCBI): domain Eukaryota; kingdom Metazoa; phylum Chordata; class Leptocardii; order Amphioxiformes; family Branchiostomatidae; genus Branchiostoma; species Branchiostoma belcheri. The sequence continues at coordinate 2,430,573 of NW_017802935.1, forward strand.
CTGGACAAAAAAATACTTAGTAGTTCAGCACTTGCCTGGGTGTCCAGTGCTGACGGAGTTTTGACAATTGAATCAGCACTGAAACACTACTAGTATTATATTAGTGCAGAAGGCGTGGCTTTATAGACTTGCCTCCTTGACACATTCAACCGAGGTTTTCACATCTTTCTCACTTGGGATATTTTATCTAGGATCTTGTGTAGCTGAAGTAAACCCATCAGATTTCCCGTGACATGTCGCACGGTGAACTTTTTTTGTGCCGGAGGGCACGAAGAGGAGAAATATCTCCCTTTGGATGAAGCACAAGTCAACACGTAAAGACTTATATCCCTCCTGGGACGAGGGGTTAGGCAAAGTGAGCGCCTACTAGTATACTTGAAGGCTTAGAAGAGACAGGAGATTTTTTTTACATCTTCAAGCTGAATACAGATAAGAAAGGTTACCGCCCTTGGGTCCAGTTGGATTTTTATGAAAGAGAAAACAACAGTGACAAATCTCGCTGGCTGGGTCAATCTACTGAGGAGGACCAGAGTTACTGAGTGAGAACATTTCTCCCTTGTGTTGTGTTGGAACAAAAGTTTTAACTCTACACATGTAACTACCAAACACGGATGAACTTTCATGAGAGAAACCAACATATTAATTCTGATGGATTCTTTAAATCATATGCATGTTATTCAATCATAACCAAGCAAGCAAAGTCTAGGGATATATGCAGAAGTTATGAAACAATTATAATCATATTTTCAGTGCACTAATAATCTGACTGTAGGGTCTGAGCCGAGAGAAGATCAACCTGTTCATGCCTGCAGCCACCATGCACCAGACCCTGATGATCCCGAACGACTGAATGATTTCTAATAAACCACTGGCTTGTTATGATACTCTTTGAGAATATTATCCTTCCGTGTTATAGATGTTGATTCTTTGATCTAGATCTGTTGACTGCTGAGCTGGAGGGTGTTCGGTACAACTAACAACATGTGCTTATATAACAGTGTTGTAAATCAAACCCTCTTTGTTGTTTGACGTCAAACGAAACAGTGCGTTATTTATAGTTCGAATTCTGTAGCTGTCAACAAAATGTACTTCTCAGCGCGTGCGCATGTCGTACCATTCTTTTAACATTAATATATTCTATGACTCAAATTATTTAGAAAATGAAACTAATGGATGGATGGATATTTTTTACGAAACACATTACCTAGGCCACATTTTTTCATATTCCAACATTTCATGACCAAACATGGCGACGGCACACTCAAGGCCACATTTGCTTATATGATACCCAACTCTGAAATTATATGAATGATGTATGAAAATAACAGTAAGACACCATGCAGCGATACACGTCAGGACTTTAGGAACTAGAACCACCAGTAATTACCTCCGTGTGATGTACAATTAGTTCTTCGTGATCCTCACTCCTGGTGTTGAAGAGAAATATTGGCATCTATAGACTTCAAAGATCTGCAGTTTGAATGGAACATTGTTAGTACAGACGTCACGCCTCTAGAAGGCGGCTTCTAGAGGCGGCTTCCGCAGCTTAATTGATCCTTTAAACTCTCATGATGGATAAGCCATCATGTGTTTTGAGTGTTTGTCTGTTCAAGCCGCTATGTGTAACATTAGGAGGATTCAGAAAAGTAAATTTTCTGGTAATTTCTTTACCAAGTAAGCTGAATCAACCCTACTCCATTGCAAATTATTGCAATTCAAGAAGTGTAGGTGCCAAAATATGATGCCTCATGAGTGTGTTTAATGCTGGAAATACAGCCATGTTTGTTTACATTTTGGTATTTTGTGGTGGTACCACAAATTGAGTGAGCCCCGTGTGGGCAGTTTTGTGGCAGAAATGTGAGATATGGAAAATTTGTTGAAAAGTGGGAGTAAATTACAACCACACGGATATCTTTTACATAGAATATTTCATTCTTTTGGGTACAAAATGTTACTCTCCAAGCAGAGGTTTCGGTTTTGGGGGTATTCTTAGCGTGTTTTTAAGCTTTTTTTATTGGGGTTTCTCTTTTGCACTGAATTTTTTCCCACCAAACCCAACGTTGGGTTTGGTGGGGAAAAAATTCAGTGCAAAAGAGAAACCCTGAAAAAAAGCCTAAAAACACGCTAAAAATACCCCCAAAACCCAAACCTCTGCTTGGAGAGTAGCAAAATGTTACATATTGTCCCTTTAAACCATTATAGGATATCATTCACACATTATGCTGTTGAATACCTGATGAGCTGTGGGAGCCTTATTAATTATCACTTGGCAGAACGCTACATCATATTGGCATAATAACCCCTGTAACGAGCTTATATCATAACTAGTAGCTTCTTCTCCGGGTAGAATTCCATAATTCTTATGGAGATGTAATAAGTAGATTATAGAAGGCGGTAAAACAGCAATAACAGCAATTAAGACAGCATAAATAAAACTAGTCTAAAACAAAATCTAATTGGAAATATAGTCACCTACTGATTGCATTGGATAGCGGTAGTTTTATGAAGAAATGTGCACTTTGCTAATTTATCGTCAAAGCATCTAGTTCCAGACTTGTTGCTATGGATTGGGCAGACACTAAATTATTTTTTCAACCCCCCTTTTTTTTTATCATTTTGGGCAAGTTTCCCGGACCGAGTGGGATATATATGTAACTGTATCTTATGAAGGAAGCAAAGACGCTAAAAGATGCATGTAAAAGAGTGACATTCTGTGTGATGTTAATAAAATTTATTGCGTACCCACTAAATTACATACCGCGTTGAAGTGCAGGGCTTTGAAATGGCATTCATGATCATGATTTAGCATGTGGAAAGCTCGACTTCAGCAAGACCAAGGTTGTAATATTGCCCGTTATGCGGCCTTCACATAGCAGAACAAAATAAATCGTCTGCTAGCTCTGAATGGCATTTTTTGGCAGTACGTAGTACACCAGGTGTTCTCTCCATCATCGCGCAATTTTTGATGGATCTGTGGCGACTTTTAGGACTTGAGAGAACACCGGGCGTAATTCTGCCGGAAATGTCACTAGAGCTCGCAGATCGATCCACATGCTGTATGACGGGCGGATAGGCATTAGGCGCGTCTGGGTAAGGGTGGTTTTAATCGTGAAGATCATCTATCAGACCAGTTTGACGTCAAAGCGCCATTACACAGTAGAGAAGAACTACATGTAGGATACTTGTGAATACCAACCCTGCCAACTTCTGCCCTGGTAAACAATGTGAAACTGTTATGTAAAACTTCCAAATGTCATACATCAGGCGGTGTTATCAAAGAAATTCAAAGAATTACCGACATACTCTATCGAATCTCTTTCTCGGTCTTCCTCAGATTTCTGACTCTATGATCACGTGGTTTTGTTCACGCGTGACGTCAGCAATGGGTCAAAGTTCGTCGGAAGTCAATATCACCCCCCGTCACGGTTGAGAGAAGGGAGGTAGTTTTTTAAATGGAAGAACCTTTAAAGTTTCTCATGAAATATTT
>NW_017802935.1:2434079-2451119 GCF_001625305.1 Branchiostoma belcheri
TTTGGCATTCCCCCCTATCAATTGCATCAAAAGTACACACAACCATCTCCTCCATTCACCAACGTTTAAAAGACATTTACTTTCAAAAATTCCTACGCGAAATTCATAATGACAACAAATCCAAAAAGGCAAAGAACAAACTGCGCTCGTACAGACTATTCAAATCTACTTATAATGAAGAGCATTATCTTAAAATCCCAAACGGAAGTCAAAGAACCACCATCACCAAACTACGAATCAGCTGTCATAAACTCAGCATCGAAACAGGAAGGCACAACCGCACACCTCTGGAGCAAAGGATTTGCCAATTTTGTAGCTCAAACAAAGTAGAAGATGAAGCCCACTTTGTTATTGATTGTAGTTTTTATAGTAATGAAAGAAATGATCTTTTTAGATATATTGCTACTACGTTTCCATATTTCGAACACTTGCCTAAAATTGAAAAATTTATCTTTCTTATGCGCTTTGATCATTCTGTACTATACAAACCCATCTCAAATTATATTTTCAACATCACAAAGAAACGAGAAGAAGCCGAACCCCTGTATTAGAGTAGTTTTAGAACTGTTTATACCACAAACATGTATATTACCTATTTCATCTGTTGACCTGTACTTAGCCCGATAGGGCATGAATGTACAATAAAGGTTATTATTAATTAATTAACAGTCAAGGCCGCGATGTTTTTTTCTCTGTGAATAGCAAAGGCGAAAGGTCCTTCTCATCTAGATGTAGGAGCCACTTACGGGCCATTAACTCTGATTCAGATTCTGACAGTGAAGGAAAAACACCTTAAAACGCAAAGAGGGCGAGAGTTCAGTCCTTCAGTACCTCCAATTCCTCCATGCTCCTCGTTAGAAACACATGTCGTTTAACACCTTCCACGAACTCTTAGCCTTCTGAAGTGCGAACATGTCAAACAGGCTAGCGACAGTTGCACAATTACTAGCTGAGACGATGAGTAGAACCGACTTCTCCTTTTTTCACGGTTCGGATGTTTCCATCCCTTACCGAGTTGACGTCAAGGAACATTTAAGTTTGATGTTCACTTGGTGTGAACGATTCTTTACATCTGTAGCTCCCTAACATCATAGCAGACACTCAGGTAATTGCAGCAAAAAGGTAGGACTTTTCCATTGCCTGTGAGCTTTGAAATACAGTGTTTCAAAGGGCTTAGCTTTTTATGAAGTTACTCAATTAAAGGCTTGTAAGCACGTCTAATGGCCTCAACCTAATGTCTTGTATTTATGTATATGTCTTTGAAACGAGTCTTTGAAACGAAATACATGTTTTACTTCAATCACACGTACGTACGCTTAAGTGGCGTGCTGTGAAGTAGGCTTCATCTGCTACTTTGGATTTGGAATAAATTGGCTGCAATATTGCTTATATGTCAAATGTCGTGCTATATCTTTGATGTCGTGTCAGTACCTATTAAGAATGCACGTACACCTCTGTACGTGCGGAATGTTGTGCTGTATATTACATGAAACATCGAGCACGCTACAGAATGTTGACAAGACCGTAGACTGACAGGTTAAACGTTCATATGCCGGATACTTGTTGATCTGCAAGCACTGGTACTACTGTAAAGTTTTCCAACATTTCTCATTTCAAACAGTGCAAAACGAGTAGAATTGACTTCTCCTTTCTTCATGGTTCGCATGTTTCCACCTCTCAGCGTGTTGACGTCAAATAACGTTTAAGTTTGATGTTCACTTGTAGTGAACGATTATTCACATCTGTAGCCACAAACATCACAATAGGGCACCTAGGTACAGAAAAAAAGGCAAGAATTTTCCACTGCCTGTAAGCTTTAAGATACAGCTGTATTTCAAATGGCTTAGATCTTACGAAGTTGCCAAAAACCTGTAAGCATGTCTGTGTTTTCATATCTAATGGCCTCCGCCTAATGAAGTAATGATACATGTTTTTTTGTCTTTGAAACAAGTCTTTGAAACCAAATGTAGTTCAGAGCAGCCTGCGCCATTTTCATGATTAGAAAACACACGTACGTACACACGTGTTAGTGTCGTACTGTGAAGTAGACTTCATCTGATGTTTGGGCTTTGGAATGAGTTGGCTTTGAACAGTGTTGTTTATACGCCAAACGTCATGCTGTACTAAAATATCTTTGATGTATTGAGGGCGCCAGTACCACCTGTGCTGCACATATTAACAATGCACACCTCTGCATGCGTACGTACGCGTGATCCATTGTGTTGTGTACTGCATGAAACATCAACTAAGCAAAGAAGACCATTGACAAGACCGTAGACGCGTCGCTTAGTTCTACATGCACTAGTACTCTAAAAGGTTTCCGCCCCGTTGACGTGGAAGAAACGAGCTCACACATCTCTAATTTCAAACAGTTTATCATGTAATGCGCTCCCATGGCGCTCTCTCCGCGACCTAACAAATTTCAGGTCGCAGAGAGAGCGTCGTGAGAGCGCCGTCTAAGTAAAATGGGGGTATAAACTATATAGTTAGTGCACCTGATTCCTCTTAAATCTACCACGGAGAATCCCCTATCGTGGGTTCATCGTATGACGAATGTGACAGGAGTGGCATAACACGTTTTGTACCACACACGTGTGCCGAAGTGATTTGGAATGAGTTGACTTGAGTGTTGCTTGAATGTCAAATATCATGCTATATCTTTGATGTCATGGACACCTGTGCTGCACCTATTAACAATGCACACCTCTGTACGTACGGAATGGTTCATTACGTATTACATGAAACATCCAGCACGCTAACAAAGACTGTTGACAACTGACAGACTGACATTTTAAATGTGTAGACGTCAGATACACGTAGATCTCGTAGATCTGCATTCAGTAGTAAAAGCTTTCCGAACCATAAGTGTGGAAGAATTGCACTCCCACATATGTAATTTCGAACCGTTTACCATATAGTGTCTTATATTACAGCTACTTGAGGATATGAATCGTGTAGTCGGTAAAACCTCACATCAAAACATTATATTATATATTGTTATCCCTTCAGGCACGTACAGTATATAGTGCATAAAAAGAAAGTCAATTTCGTCTCATAGCAGGTGCATATATGACTGGGTTCTGGACACGTTTTGTACACTCACGTGTATCGGGGCTTTACACGTGTTGTGCACACACGTGTGAGGTGAATGTGGTAAGACGCCCCAGTGGCAACGCGAATTAGTTCTGAAATGGCAGAACTTTGAAGCATACGTGCTACCAAGGGCGTTCTGATAGAACCAAGAACGTCCGGATCCTTGGTGCTACAAACTGTACCTTATATGGTCAACAAAGATCGGGCCTTTTCGGCAAAGAACGTTGCAGATATATACTTAGCCATGGTTTTAAACTTTAATAACCTACCTGACAATTCTTAACTACATCTTTTACTCAGGGGATCTCCGGTAATGAATCATACTTCCAGCACAAACATATATAAAAGTCACAAAGCGCTTCTAGCTCTATTTTACAGATGTACATGTCCGTTAAATAGTCATACTACATTTTTACTCATGATATACATGTACATGTATATCGTTATTAGTTTTTAGACAATCACAACATTGGGGCATGGGAGGGGCTCACTGTACTAATCACTATAATATTGTTGTTATGTGTGTGTATGTTTCGTTACAAAATTTGTTGTGCTCGTTGTGTAAGTGTATGCCATCGTCGCTTACTGCCTACGAACGTGCATTATATACGTGGTACTACTCTTCCAGTATTAATTGGCCTCAATTGAAACAAAGGTTAACTGTACATCTAATATTGGGAGTTGCCCTTTCGGGTTGCGGTTATCGAGTATTTTCCCTTTAAGTCATCTTACATCATTTCGAACCCTAGAGGCAAAATTATAACTTGAAACGCCGCATATACTTATTCAGAAACATCAGGCGATCCTACATGTAACTCACCCTACATGTAACAGATTGAAAATAAATCTGATTTGAAACCAGACGTGTGTCGTACTGTGTTGTTCATTGTACCCTGGAGGAGTAGTTCTTACTAGTTGTCGAGAGCTAGCTGTTTTGGGGTTTTCGTTAATGTACTACTACTAGAACTGTAGAGGGGACTGTATGATGCATTTTACTCAGGTATTACACCAATATCTGAATTCCCCCACATACCGCCCCTTACTCCCACCATGCTTGTGCTACGTCATCATCAGGCTTGACCTTCTTATCAATCATCTTTCAAAATCATTCCCACCCACCATGCAACCGAAGCAAGTAGGACGGACAGAGACAAAACCCCACAACTCGGCCACCCAAAACAATACTTCCTAAGCTAGGAGTAATAGAATTTAGACACTCCGGGAGTCTTCACCATGCCTACAGCCAATACGTACAAAACTCAGGTATCTCAGCTGTATCAGGTATTAAGCAACAAACTGAATTCGACATAAAATCCGTGGATCCAGATGAAGGCGGTTCGAACCGGTTAACGTTGAACGAGCTTGCTTGGGCATGTTTGTGAGGGTTTGCACTCGTCCTGTCGGATGGGGGCAAAAAGTACGCGGCCCTGTAAATGTGTGTGTGGGGGGGGGGTAACCCTCAAGCCGCAACCTCTGCACTTCACCACTAATCAGCACTTAGCCCTGCACGGTTAAGACGCTTTTGATAACCTTTAAGGATGTCAATGGTATGTGAACAACATCTACATGATAGGAACTGATTTTGTTGGGTAAAGGTCAATACATCCCACCTACCCAGTCCGTCAATCAAGTACAGTGTTGCACGTAACGAGTGCTTCTGACATTCAGTTTGTCCCAGAACGCAAGGCTTTCACATTTGTTCCACGTCACTCACGATAAGCGTTAGCGTCAACAACATGCTGGAAAACACCCGACTTAATCTGCAATTTTCCAACACGGTAGGATCTTAAGCTTCTGTTCTACATGACCACCCCTGAAGCGAGACCCTGATGTACATGAAGCATAACATCTCATTACTTCGGTGCGTGCTGTTGATCCGCTCCTACACTTTCGACTAAGCCATAGTATAGGCGGTTCAGTACCCACAGCTGACTAATGATGCAGAAGTTTAGCACTAGCTAATTCTCCCTGTCACTGAGTGTGACACATTCACAACCTTCTCCCGAACTTGCCCCCGAGCAACAGCCGACTATGTTCGGGAGCAGCCTGACCATATTCAGGCCACAGCTACCTTTATATACGTATCAAAACGAATTTGAGTTAAATTTGACCCGCGAATATGTACCCCCCAAAAACTTGTTACTCCCTGAATGGTAGGCTGGTGTTCTGTAGCATCTACCAGGCTTAATTCGGGAGGCGGCTGGAACGAGTAGAAATCGGCCAGAGAGATAACATGCCAGGGGAGTTTTTCTGCTGGGAGAGAACATTCGGGTACGGAAAATGTTCTGCTGACTTACAGCCGAGCACCAGCCAACCCTGTCCGAACCTCCCGACCAACTCCCGAATATTTCAAACATTTTTGAACCATTCGTTTGGCGTAGCCGACCTTGCTCCCGACCATAGTTGTGTGGGGGTACTGGGGGTCGGCAGTGTTTGGGATGTTCGGCTATGTGTAACAGGGGCTTTGAGGCCTTGTCCTGTTTCTGTGTGACCTTCTTATTTTACATAACCGTGACCAGAATGTGGTTCATATATTTTAGTCTCTTTTCATTACAAACACCGTGTATTTGATTCACTCTCCCCAGGTGACAATTCAAGCCACTTCTGACCTGACCACATTTGGAGAGTCACGAAGCATGAAACGCGTTTACAAATGAAAGCAATAAAATAGCTGAACATTCAAAGGATATATATATATATATATTTGACAATCCGACAATTCAGATGGGTAGACCCAATGTTGGCCTGGTCTGCTCCATACTATGAAATAGTACTCCAGAATGAATTGTAATCCTTACAAATGGAAACGGTTTACCATAAATCATATAGTAACATACGAGCGGGTAAAAGACAAACACAAATACTTCTTGACATCTCTATATATCATTATTCCTAGCGCCATAAGAGATCTATATTCGTTGACACGTGCCTGAGCTCGGCTTAGGCCACACCGATTTAACTTTATGGATGACATCCGCGCGCGCATTGATTTTCGCCCGATCTCAAGAAAAAAAAAAAGATCACGTATTCCGAGGCTCTGGCCTGGCTTTAGGCCTGGGTAGTGCATGGTGGTGATAACTCTGGTTGACGGCAGCCAGGCTACCGAAGCTCCAAGACTCAAGAACTCAGAACATACGTACAGCAGTGTCGATTCATATATTCCGCAAAAATCCAGCATGTGTCGGCCTGTCGTATACGTCGCTATGTAATGCGCCAAATTCACAATACCAGGTTTGTATTCCTGTGGTTTTGTAGCATTTTTATTTTTGGCCGGATTTTTATTTTTTTCGCCCGCGCGCACTAGTTTGGGGGTCTTCAGAGGATGTCATCCATAAAATTAAATCGGTGTGGCCTTACGGTTTAATTGCCCCTCCAGAGTCTAGTTACAGTAAGTACAGAAGAGCGGGTTGGACGCGTGTTATATAGATGGCAATTTGTCGTGTTTCTCCGTTACTATGATATCGTTTGACTCGCTGCATGTCACACTGGGACGTGACGTCAGTGGCTGCATGTCTGCGTCTGTTATCCGGTCTTGCCATGTGAAGAAAAGGATCTCAGAACGGAAAGAAGTCAGACACATTATATATGTACTCACATCACAGGTTTCTTATACGGGCGAGTTGTGCCCTTGACACCGCCCGTGGCCTCAGCAAACGTTTACTTTGCTTGCATGATGTTCTGACTAGAGATACAGGGACTTAGTTTGACAACTTGGGCAAAATTTTAGCTGGCTTATTCACTACAGGTGGGTAGGTGGTGCGTCCTGGAACGTTTGTGTACATGTGGCCCAATTCGCAGAATTCGAAAACAGGACAGTATTTTTAACCAATATCGCTTTGATGTGGCGATGATGACGAGGATTATATCCTTCGCCACAAAATTAAGTTTGTCTTCGTGTAGCACAATTTGCGTTTCGCAGAAAACAGGACAGTATTCTTACCGACAACGCTTTGATGTGGCAATGATGACGAGGATTATTACCTTCGCCACAAAATTAAGTTTTTGTTTCGCAAAACATGTCATAATCTTTTTACCTGAGCCGGTTTGATGTGGCAATGATGAGAAGGATTATATCCTTCACCACAATAATTAAGTTTGTGTTTCGCAAAACATGGCAGAATCTTTTTACCTAAACCGCTTTGATGTGGTGATGATGACGAGGATATCACCTTAGATACAAATGGCACCCAATAACACTCTGTTATCAACTTATTCTCTGAGGCCTTTTCCATCCGTCTGTCCCTACTCTCTGCAATAAGCTGCACTACCTTATCATTTGGACTTTATTTCCTGACCAAGTGGCGCCTTCGCATGATAACAAAGAAGACATTGGGGCAAAAAAATGTTTAAGGTACATAAAAAGCCGTATTTGCCAGAACACTTCGGCCCTGAATACTAAACATGCCGAACGAACTGCAACATTGTATCTGGTTCTCCGTTCCAATTACCAAGAAAGCACGGTTCTAAAGTAGCCACTATACATATAAATTAGAATTTATGCCCGCCAGTGCCCGTTTGAGTGCATGAACCCGATTTCCCTGTGCCAAAGACAGAGCTGAAGAGAAAACATGCTAAGTAACTTCTCTTACGATTTCTGTACCTCTCCATTTGAAAAGCCCAACTACAAGTAGTTCAGTAAAGCAATTAAAATCTGTGTCAAGAGAAAATCAATAGATAAAGGACTGTACATAGTGTATGTTGGAGATCCAAATGTGCCTATTAAGTCGCAGCTACATTCACCGCGCGATTTTTAGGAGGAAATTGTAACGTGGATATGGCAAAACTTCAATGATCTACGGCAACAGTTTCTGTCAGCCGACTTCTATACGACACATCCACGACGGTATCAAGAATATCCCCATAATCCTATCGTACGGTGAAAGTGTTCATGGTCTCACTGAGATCAGGTTAAAGAAAAATTACCAAACTGGATACTGTCTCAGCACAGGATCTCAAGCCAATCGTACCCACTGTTCCTCAAAATCCCACGTGTCCATCAAAATTAGCAGTTTGACCAACAAAAACGTCGGTCACATTTCTGCATCTCTCCATTTTTGTATTGCTTTCCTCTTTACACTTCTACCAAGATGGGACGGACCATGGAGTTGTCCTATTGGCTAGAATTTCAGTTGCGTCAGTAGGAGAATGAAGGGGGAAGCCTCCATTGGTGGATGCCACGGAACGGCAGCCCACGTATTATTACTTGCGAGTGGGAAGCTTTAACAAGTCCCTGTTCAGTAGAAGTGCGACCAGTGCGCGCAGGTGTTGCATGATGAACGACACGCTGACAGACGCCGGGAACGGCACGTTGCCGCCGGACTGGGGGACGGTGTTCAACAGCACGACCCCCGTGCCCAACGACACCGTCCTGCTGCCTGATTGGGACGCCAACGATGTGGGCACGGGCGTGAAGGTGGGCTCCTCCATCCTCCTGGTGGTGCTGATCGTCGGCGGCACCTTCGGGAACTGCCTGATCATCGGGGCGGTGTACGCCACGCCCAGCCTCCGCAGCGTCTCCAACATCTTCATCGTCAACCTCGCCGTGGCCGACCTCATGGTCTCATCGGTCGTGGACACCTTCAACATCGTCGGAGTCATAGACCAGGTTTGTTTGTTACGATCTTCATTAGTGTTAAATTGCATAATTTGCACAGTATTCTTCCTGGAGTCCACAAGGGTGATGTCCATGATGTAAATAGAGGAATGAATGAAGTGAATCACCAGCCTTCAGATAGTAGTATTTGGACCACCGCGCACCAGGGCATGCCCCTACTCTTTTACGAAAGGAGCGGTGAGAGTTCTTTAACGTGCGTGTAGTGTGGCTCTCTCCAAACACAGGACTTCATTTAATGTCCTTTATATATCCGAGGGACGTCCATAACCAAAGCTAGCTAACCAAAGCCGGGCCAAAGGTTGGGAGTTGTCACCTCAGCATAAGACAACCCGTGAAGTCTACGGCAGTATAGAAAGCACTAGAAGCAGTATATTTCTATCTATTTCCAGAACTTCCTGCGGGACCACCCTGTAGTGTGTGAGCTGGTCGGTGTGGTCTGCGTCACCAGCTGCATCTGTTCCCTGATGAGTGTGGCAAACATCGGCATCAACCGGTCAGTACGAGCTGTTATCATGTGGAATGTGAACATACATTTTGTAATGAAAAAAACGATGTTCAAATGGAATGGTCCCGTCTATTAATTTTGGGCGCGGAAGAATCGTTTGGGGAGCTGAAATATTTTGGTTTTCGAGCTCGAATTCGAATTGTATAAGAGGAACTGTACCATATTGTTGTTAGATTTTTACGGAGAAGTTCAACACACACGCAAGAATGGCGAAACAGATCGCTGGTCTTCTGCATGGCACATTTGATTTTAACCAATGCAGAGTGCGTCATAGCCATGATTGAGTATTAGGGTACGCAACTGATGCTCCGAGTGTGTAACATGATGTGACATAACGGCCCCTACAGCCCATCTCCCCCAAAGTCTATAGGATATCCATGACGAAAGCGGCGCAGTGCGCTGTGAGAATTTCATATTGATAAAAGAGTCACCTTTGGTATAGGATGTTCTGTCCGCTTCGACTTTGTCATGCCTGCTCCAAGTGATAAGAAAGAAGAGTTGAAGACCTGCAAATGCTTGCCTATATATAACATTTTCTGCTGTCTCAGTCGTTATTCTAGCGGACCTCATTCCATTCAGACTTCAGCCTATAATACCTGATGCAGTACAAACGTACGTAACTTCAGTAATGGACCATTACCCTGGACAGTAGCAAACTGTATGGAAGTGTTATGGTTGTAGCAAGTCTGGTGATCATGACTAAGTGCAAGATTTCCGTCAGTACCATTTGTGAACAAATTAAACCTTTGGGGTTACCCAACTTCTGCCATTACACGTTGGCTAAATACAGACATATCCAGAGGTAGGTGGCGTACAATCGCTCACATAGTCCAGTGGTACTCTTCAAGCAAAGGTTGGGTTTGGGGTTATTTTTGGCGTGTTTTTAGACTTTTTTTAATCGGGGTTTCTTTCTTGCACTGGAATTTTTCTTTCACCCAACCCAACGCTGTTGTCGCTCACCCGACATTTCCGCTACTGGAAAGGGTCGCAGTCATTAGGACTGGACGTTAAGCTAAGTTGTGGTCCACTGTTTATTGTGCTTGTTGAAAAGAGCTAGGGGAATTGTCCAGGTACAACGAATGTGTAAGTACTGTACATGGCGTCTGTATTCTCGGCCACGTCTACTGGATCGAGATTTTTTTCCCTTCAAACCAGCTAGATAGGCCCGAGCTAGCCGAGCAGTTTCGGTCAACACGAATTTTCCTCGCCGTTCCTTACTGTCGTACGAAAGCCTGATCCCAATGAACGGTTGATCTGGCTAAGTGTAGAGGTGATTCTAAATGGCCAATCCAGTGCGTCTACTTTGAGCTACGGGCTGCATGAATAAATCACGTGCAGTTTCATCTTCCCAATCTTCCTGTCTCAGCGAGGTCATTCCAATCAGCGGGAAAACATCAAGGAACAGAGCCGAGAAACTACGGTACGGCTATAGAACACACCGCCCTTTCGCGGCTGCACAAATTATACCGATGGCAGGCATTCTAAGTCCCCGTAAGCAAGATGTATTATCATTCTGACCAGATTAACTACTAGTACAATTGCAACTGGATTTTCAAAGAGAGTAGAAGCCGTTGGGGAAGCCACCTGTCATCGAATACGAATGCTTGGGTTACCAGCTCGCACAAGGCAATTTTCAAAGCACCCATCTTGCAGTGACTAGAATGCGTAAAGATATACACATGGGGGACTGGGATTTCTGGTAGCAAAAACTGTACTCATGCCCACGCGGATATTGGCAAACCAGCGGGGCATCTTTTCTTTTGATGGGGGTCATTTTTAGCCGATTGAAGACATAATTATGCCCATCGACCGCAAAAATGCGCTACAAATGGAATGACTATCATGGAGGCTAAAGAAAGCATTGCCTCCTTGCCAGGAGTACTTACTAAAATATTATTGCGATGCCTTGTTTTTGTAGTTCTCTTCTACCGGGCTTCGTTACGTTCGAAGTAGATCCTGCAAAACCCGATTATACAGGTTACATGAAGACAGTAAGCTTGCAGGAAACACGTCTATGTAAATAAATTTCAAGCTTCTGAAGGATTATAGCAGACTGCAGTTACATCAATGCCTATCACTACAAGCTGATTGGGATCGTGTTTCGCGACTTTAAAGCGTAAAGACTGAAATCATATACACCTAATGCCTTCCAAAGCAAACACAGTCGTTATCTTCATTGCGCTAAATTCAAAGCCGGCTAGAGGAAGTGCGTGCGCTCCAGCAGCTACTATCAAAGGAAGATTTCACCGTTTACTGCGAAGGCAATGAGCTGATAAATTTTCAGACCACTAGTACTGCGCGGTTCAGTAGCTCATCAGCGCAAGCACGGCGTCAGCAGTAGCAGTCGGGCCTTAAGAGATTATCATTGATCCCCCGGAGTGACATTGTAAGTGTCTAGTGTGTAAATACTGGGTCGTCGTCGCTGGTTCTTACAAATGGTACAAAGATGACATTAGAAATGAGATACATAACTAATTTCCTCTCAAGAAACCTTCGGATTCTGAGTGAATAACCTTAACCACAAGACCACCACTTTGAGAGAGTCCTGGAGATGTTGAGTCTCTTGTTTCTCCCCAGGCTGTTGTTCGTGGTGAAGCCCCACTGGCACGCCAGTGTCTACACCGTGCGGAAGACCCTGGTCATCGTGGCCGCCATGTGGGTGTACAGCTTCCTGTTCGACCTGCCGCTGCTGCTCGGCTGGGGGCAGCACTCCTACGACATCAAGACCATGGGCTGTACCTACGACCGGACTCACACCTTCAGGTAAGGGCTGATAAAACGCTGGTACGTCTTCAGGACCATGGGCTGCACCAATAGCAGGACACAACACCTTCTGGTAAGGTTTGACATGACACTGGAAGGTCATCATCAGGACCATGGGCTGCACCAATGGCGGACCCGTACCATCAGGTTAAAGGTTTGATACATCACTGGTACGTCTTCAGGACCATGGGCTGCAGCAATAGCAGGACCCACACCTTCTGGTAAGGTTTGATACGATGTTGGTATGTCTTCAGGACCATGGGCTGCACCAATAGCAGGGCCCATACCTTCAGGTAAGGTTTGGCATGACATCAGGACCATACCAACGACCAGACCTATACTTAAGCTTCAGGTAAGGCTTAGCCCTAAGTGGCCTGATTCTTAAAGCCTAGGCCTAAATGCAATTCGTTTTACTCCTCATCTATATCTTAAGTCTAAGCCTAGGTCTAAGCTCCAAAAGGTAACTACTGCAAAATAAAGAAAGTAACTACATCTGTGGCCCTGTCGGCTTTTAAACACAGTTACATGTATCTCAAGAACACACAGAACATTTCATCACAAAGAAAACGTGTCCCATCCTTCCCCAGCTACACCCTGTTCCTGGTGATCGCTGGTATCGGCCTCCCCCTGGTGGTGGTGGTGTGCAGCTACAGTAAGATCTTCTACCACGTGCACCAGAGCAAGATCCGTGTGGCCGTGCACCTCGCCAACCCTAAAGGGTTAGTTTGTTTGTTTTGTTACCGGTACCTTTGCCTAGAAGGTTATGTTTTTGGTAGCATTTGTTTGTTTGCATGGATGTGGTTTAGCGCATAACTCAAGAATCTATGGATGGATTGCCATGAAATTTAGTAGGTGGGTAGGTTTTGAACTAGGGAAGAAATGCTTAGATTTTGCACCCACTGGCAGCTTTCCTTGGAACTACATCAGAACTTCAGACATTTGGAGCTGCTAGTTTTGTATGTATCAAAATCACACAAGAAAACATCCCAAATTTCACATCTTGCACAAAGCATAAAGACTTGCAGGGAAACAAAGCAACTCTCTGATGTGTTTACAGTTTTACTACATGCTACACTGTGCTTCTTGCACCTCTCCCACTGAGGACTTATCCTTTCATCATTTAAGTAATTCTGTGCACTCAAGGCACAACTTGTTTTTCTTCATTTTAAAGGTCATTCAGCCTTTAAATAAATAGAAAGTTGTATCAGTTTCCCATTGACGCAGGAAATGTCATTGGGCTTGCACTCCAACATCCTGGACCTGATAATTCCTTCAGCCTGCTGATCTCTAAAACCGACCCACTACCAATATTACGTTTGCTCCACCTTTCAAAAGATTTGTAAGTGGTCTGCTTCACATCTAAACTTAAAGCTTTAGGTGCCACTAATGGAGCCTCAGGTGGTGGAACCTGGTTTTGACATTTAGGTAGCAATAGCTTCTATATAGAAAACAGGAGATATCCCTCGGATCTCTTCCAGTACTTACACAACAGCTGCCTGTGTAGTAACTGTATCTACATGTACGACTAAAATAATTCAACCTTTGTGGAGTGAAAAACAATTTCCCAGGGATCTATACCGGTATTCAGGCATTAAAAGTTTAAATTGAAGGAAGTCAAATAATCCAGCCGTTTGACGCAGGTTTGATATTGACGTGTCTGGTAAAAATCCCCTCTTAACCATTTTTAAATATCACCGACAACTTACATCCTTTAATGCATGTAACCTCAGCTAGGGCATCGTATCTTTGACTTTGCATGTGGCCTTAGCTAGGGCAGCTCATCTTACTACAAAAACAACTAGCGACCAAAAGGAAGGGGCTTCATGACCAAGTAGGAAAAAACTTACAATGTTTACTAAAACAACTGCCATTCAAAAGTTGCCCCCCAAAGAAAAATACCAAACTGTACAAAAATAAAGCCAGTAAAACATGTCCAATACTTTCAGTACCCATTTCATTTCTGTCAGTAACTTATTGATGTGTCCTCTAGATCTCACCACATGATGGTTTTGATAGTACCTGATAATTCCTGCTTAATAAGTTATTAAGCTGAGCTATCATATCATGATTTATTATTACATAGTTACTTGAAGTTTGCTCTTGGGAGGCATATTTTTTTCCCATAATAAAAACTATTTTCCATATAAACAGGAACATGAACAACAACGTGAACTATGAAGAGATCCGCCTGATCAAGACCTTGCTGGCCGTGTGCGTGGCGTTCTACGTGTGCTGGCTCCCCTATGCTGTAGTGGTCCTGGCCGACTTCAACGACCACTGGCCACGGGTAAGGGACAGTCAACTGACAATGTAGGGGTGTACAGGTAGCAATAAAAGCACATAATACAAGCAGAAGATAAAATTATTGCTTCCAACTACGGAAGTATTGTTTGGGGTGACTGAGCTGTTTATCCAGGGGAGGTTGACAACACATGGGTGTGGGAAGAAATTGACAGACAGAATGACAGGTCAAAGGCCAGCCTCAGGAAATGGGTCGAAGATCTCAGAATCTGAACATGAGCCAGTGGTCGACATGGGGGAATTCAGAGATTGGGGAGTCTGCAATCTCTGATTAGTTGTTACTGTCTTGTACAATATTGGAAACAAATTTAACCAATATGGCAAACAGGAGAAAACCATAAGGCTTATTACACAAACATGTATATTATACATTTTGTAGGTTTTCTAACCTAATCATTATCCAAATTCATCTAACTTTAACTTTCTGTCATACAAGTATTAAATATTTGAAATCCACAAAACCTATAAAAAAATACTTTTCTCAGGTCAAGTTGAAAATACACATCCACATACAGAATCAAAAACACCTTTATATCTCCATTAAAATCATCACACTGTCTCCATATCCGTAGACAGAAAACAGAGTACAAAGGGTAGTTGGTTAAAAGGAAGTCTGGCCTTCCAGACCTCTGGAGACAGACAAAAGGAGATGTCATATAAAGCCTGTTTTCAACATTATCCCGAGAGCTCAGCTAACTTATGATGTTTTCCGGATGAAAATGTCAGAGGTGCCCCTGATCAAATCCCAGCGATCGTTTCACAATCCTATTTCCTTTTAATGCAGCTGCCCTCTGAGATATCACAGCAAAGATTTGTACAAGATGAGAAATGGGGCAGGAAGGGCCCTGATGTTGATCCACTTTGCTTGGTTTCTCCCATGGGTTTAACTTCTAACTTACTGAGATGTTCTTCCATTTGGTGAACTTTGATGGAACATTTTGTAGTTAATAGTTTTGCCACAAAATGTGAGATTTGCCACTTTCATCCCGTTGAGACCCACCACTTTCTAAATGCCCCTCGTACTAAGTGGGGCTGCTTAAAAAGTCATTTAGCTGTCCGACCCTTGGAGACAGAACAAAGTGAAGGTTGTCCACATGCCAGTGTTTTTGCCCAGAAGAACCTTACTCTAAGGGAACAGATCCAAGAGCCACTTTCTAATATTAAAAAATATACTCCAGATCCCTAGAGATATCATAGTTAGATTACATACAAATAACAAACAATTTATGGAAGCCAAGGGAATATAAAATTGAGTCCTAAACCTCCTTGGTAAAATGTAATCAGCCTTGAAACCATTTGAGGAGACACTGTGGTACATGTATTTGGAATAATGAGTCATTAGGCCACACCAAATTAATTTCTTGGTTAACGGATTTTTCTACAAAAATAATGGAGCGGGGGGGGGCGAAATAAAAATAAAAACAGGCCTAGGCATCCTATTATGGCCCAAAATGGTACGATAAGAGCCATGAAGTGAACACACCAGGCTGGTTCAAAATTTAAACAATGAATTTTGAACTTTTAATGACACCACTGCATTGAAAGATGGAATAACTGTAACAATTAGGATGAAAAGCACTGTTTTCATCTGTTCAGAGCAAAATATGAGCATATTGCAGTTGATTCTGAATTTTTTTTTTTTTTCCAAAGGCCACACCAATTTAATTTGTTGGTTCTCGGATTCGCCTCTTCGTTTTTTTCTGATTTGCAAAAAAAAAAAAAAAATGATTCGGGTTCTGAATCAACTGAAAAATGCTCATATTTTGCCCCCAACAATTGAGGAAAGGCCTTTATTCCTAGTTGTTACAGTTTTCCCATCCATCATTGCAGTGGTTTGATTAAAAGTTCAAAATTCAATGTTTAAATTTTAACCCAGCCTTTTGTGTTGACTTCATGTCTCATTTCGTAGCATTTAAGCCTATAATAGGATGCCTAAACCTGTTTTTATTTTATTTTTTTTCGCCCTGTCGCTTCATATTTTTTCTGAAAAAATCCGAGAACCAACAAATTAAATTGGTGTGGCCAAATCAGGAAAAAATGAAGAGGCGAATCCGAGAACCAACAAATTAAATTGGTGTGGCCTTACTTTGGAAATGCTGACATGCAACAACTAGACTCTCCTCAGTACTTTATGGGAGTGTTGCCCAGCCGCCACTCCAATTAGTCTGCTACCACAAAAGACTGGCTATCGGAAAAAAAGACCAATGCTCTTAATTAGTGGGATGACTGGGTATCAAAACAGCCATATGACTGACTCTGACTGAGGAAAAGTGATCTTCTTTGACTTAGTGGTCTTCCATGCAGTTGTCATAGGCAGAGATTGGGCCATGTGTGTTCCCAAATATATAGTATCATTTGCAATTGCATTGGACAAGTGCCACTGGTCAACTTATTTAGGCAAGTCCCTAGGGGAAAAATTGGGATGATCCAATGAGGGAAAAGCAGTCATTATGACCAGATGGCCAGCTTATACGGGTTTTTGCACGGGCAAGTTTGACTGTATGTCCAATGCTGTGTTTCCCCTATGGCTGACTGATAAGCTATATGTTGAGATGATATTTCACCAACACTGTCATTTTTTTGTCCTGTTTTCCAGGCTGTTCACTTTCTGGCCATCGTGGCAGCCCACGGCTCCTCCAGCATCAACTGCCTTGTCTACGGCTTCATGAACAAGAAGTTCAAAACGTAAGGATGTCAGAAACTTTATCACCAAATTGGTCACACAAGGATTATACTACAATGTTAAACTTTATCACATAGGTAC
>NW_017802935.1:2451139-2503914 GCF_001625305.1 Branchiostoma belcheri
AGGCCAAGCCTCAGGAAATGGGTCGAAGATCTCAGAATCTGAACATGAGCCAGTGGTCGACATGGGGGAATTCAGAGATTGGGGAGTCTGCAATCTCTGATTAGTTGTTACTGTCTTGTACAATATTGGAAACAAATTTAACCAATATGGCAAACAGGAGAAAACCATAAGGCTTATTACACAAACATGTATATTATACATTTTGTAGGTTTTCTGACCTAATCATTATCCAAATTGATCTAACTTTAACTTTAACTTTTAACTGTCATACAATTATTAGATATTTGAAATCTACAAAACCTACCAAAAAATACTTTTCTCAGGTCAAGTTGAAAATACACATCCACATACAGAATCAAAAACACCTTTATATCTCCATTAAAATCATCACACTGTCTCCATATCCGTAGACAGAAAACAGAGTACAAAGGGGAGTTGGTTAAAAGGAAGTCTGGCCTTCCAGACCTCTGGAGACAGACAAAAGGAGATGTTGACTAATTTAGTGGCCTCTGTCATATAAAGCCTGTTTTCAACATTATCCCGAGAGCTCAGCTAACTTATGATGTTTTCCGGATGAAAATGTCAGAGGTGCCCCTGATCAAATCCCAGCGATCGTTTCACAATCCTATTTCCTTTTAATGCAGCTACCCCCTGAGATATCACAGCAAAGATTTGTACAACCTTGGAGACAGAACAAAGTGAAGGTTGTCCACATGCCAGTGTTTTTGCCCAGAAGAACCTTACTCTAAGGGAACAGATCCAAGAGCCACTTTCTAATATCAAAAAATATACTTCAGATCCCCTTGAGATATCATAGTTAGATTACATATTACAAATAACAAACAATTTATGGAAGCCAAGGGAATATAAAATTGAGTCTTAAACCTCCTTGGTAAAATGTAATCAGCCTTGAAACCATTTGAGGTGACACTGTGGTACATGTATTTGGAATAATGAGTCATTACGGTCAATTTGTTTCCTTACTTTGGAAATGCTGACATGCAACAACTAGACTCTCCTCAGTACTTGGAGTGTTGCACAGCCGCCACTCCAGTTAGTCTGCTACCACAAAAGACTGGCTATCGGAAAAAAAGACCAATGCTCATAATTAGTGGGATGACTGGGTATCAAAACAGCCATATGACTGACTCTGACTTGAGGAAAAGTGGTCTTCTTTGACTTAGTGGTCTTCTTAATCAATACAAACAGCATTTCAACAAGACACAGATAGACTGCCCTCATTGACATTTTTTCCATGCAGTTGTCATAGGCAGAGATTGGGCCATGTGTGGTCCCAAATATATAGTATCATTTGCAATTGCATTGGACAAGTGCCACTGGTCAACTTATTTAGGCAAGTCCCTAGGGGAAAAATTGGGATGATCCAATGAGGGAAAAGCAGTCATTATGACCAGATGGCCAGCTTATACGGGTTTTTGCATGGGCAAGTTTGACTGTATGTCCAATGCTGTGTTTCCCCTATGGCTGACTGATAAGCTATATATTGAGATGATATTTCACCAACACTGTCATTTTTTTGTCCTGTTTTCCAGGCTGTTCACTTTCTGGCCATCGTGGCAGCCCACGGCTCCTCCAGCATCAACTGCCTTGTCTACGGCTTCATGAACAAGAAGTTCAAAACGTAAGGATGTCAGAAACTTTATCACCAAATTGGTCACACAAGGATTATACTACAATGTTAAACTTTATCACATAGGTACACACTCAGGGATCAAATTTTCAACAACACACCTTCATCAGGATACTTAATGACCAGTGACTTCCGAATGTAAGTAAACTCATGAGAGTTACTGTAACAGACACAGGACCTTAAAGGCGTCTCCAATTGATCAAATGTGCCAGGGAGTTTACACAAGGATTACTTTGCTTTTAAAAGATTGCTCAGACATGTGACTGTATTAAGCCCAAAGTTGTGTAATGATGTTTAAGGTTATGTTGTGTAGGCATAGACATTTTGTCTTTGTATGCATGTTTCTTTCAGTATTTTGTAGTCTACACACTTATACCATTGATAGATTTCCTTTATTACATGCAAATACCCACTTTCATTTAAGTTGTGGACCAAGAGTTACAATTAACTGATAAGCAAACTATTTTGTCATATTTTTTCAGGGCCTTCCGAAAACTGTTGGGGATGAAGCCTCTGCCGAACCATGCTGCATCGAAGAAGAAGGACACCCTGCCCCTGCCGCCCATCAGAGAGGACCCCGGTGCCAGCCCCTCCTTCTCCAGACAACGCTCTACCAACGACTCCAGCAGACTGTAAACTAACCTTCAGCCTGCTGCCTCACTCCCTAAACAATACAAACGTCATGCCAAATGCCTACTTTGGTAGGGAGAGGGTTAAGGCACTGTGACATTCCTTGTACATTTTTTTTCCAAGGATTTTTGGCAACAAAGGCCATGACAGGGCCTAGCCTCCCATGCATACACAAGCCTACTAAGCAGGCTTTTCGACTACTACATGTATGTACATTTGGATTAGATAAATTCTTGCTGTAGGACATCCTAAAAGATATACTTGAAAGCAATAAGAAAGAGTGTACAGAGGTGCATCACAGAACTGGTCCTTTTTGATCAGCAAAGACACCTAGAAAATGAAATACTGGTATTTGGCAAATTTTTGACCCAAAATATATTTTCATGTCATTACAGAAAAGAAGAATGCAGAATAAAATTTTCAAATGGCAACCCAAAGCAACAATGATCACCAATAAGTTGAAATATAGGGCTGGAAGTAAAAAAAAATGCTGCATACAAAAATAGAGGTTTAAAATCTAAGGTGACTGATTGTCTAATGAGTAACTGCTTAAGTTTTTGGAATGACTGATTATAATTTATTTATTTGCATACTCATGCCCAAAGGCTGCAGATACTGCATTTGTATAATGTTAAGTCTGAAGAGGTAAAAAGAAAATGCAGAGTCTATGATCGATTGTATCTATCTGATGTTGCCATGTACATAACTGGACGGCCTGACTTCTGCTTTTGAAACAGTGGCTAAGGAACAGTCCCACGATTTTAATGATAAGTGCCACTGGGTTTTGTGATTTTAGTATAAATGGAAGTTTTCTAGATGGTGACAG
This sequence comes from Branchiostoma belcheri, assembly GCF_001625305.1. Classification (NCBI taxonomy): domain Eukaryota; kingdom Metazoa; phylum Chordata; class Leptocardii; order Amphioxiformes; family Branchiostomatidae; genus Branchiostoma; species Branchiostoma belcheri. The sequence continues at coordinate 2,454,247 of NW_017802935.1, forward strand.
CTCAGGGAGTAGTAGTATCCAAGACCGTTTAAAAAAAAACCTAAATCTTTTTTCACTTTCATACTAAAAGAATTGATTGACAATTTTGGCCATCGATGCAGTTTGGTAAGCTGAAATTGTACATCGTAATATAACTCGTCCTAGGACTAGTTATCCAAGGGTCAAAACTTAAAATGAGAAATTTTATGGAACATTACAGGGTGATATTGAAAAAAAAAAATTTTTGACGGCTGGTTATATACTATATACTTAATTACAGGAGTTGTTTAAAGCTTCCTAGTGATGATGCCCCAACTGTGCTTGGTGGCATTGAAACTGCCCTTTGGGTTAACAAACCAGCTTTGAACAAGGATCTTTCCTGGTGGAACTAATTATGATAATTTTGCCTTGTCTTGTTGAGTATATATCTGTCATCTTTGTAGTGAAAAATGGTGGATTTTAAGTATTTCTTATGTGAATATTGACAATATCTTCTTGAAGATTATGAAAGGAACATTGAGCTAGTACTGTTTCAATGTCATCAGTTCAAGTTTTAGTGAAATGTAATTATATATAATTGATGAGTTAATGTCACCATACAGTATTAATATTAGATATATTTTGTTGTTACTACAAGTCGTGTATCTATAACTTAACTGTTTTACTGTTTGGTATCATCATAAGGCCTTACAAATTCAATCTTGTGAATGGCATCCCCTGGTGATTCTAAATATGATGCAAGATCCAGACACTTTGAGAGAAAAATCAGCTTCTTTGGCCTTGGACCATGTAAAACATATACTCATTCTTGGTCAGTAATACATCATCAAGCAATTTTTTTTTTCATTTTGAAATAGCCAACTTTAAGAGCCTTTACTTGTTTAGAAGTATTATATAGTTTACAATACCAAGACTGTCAAACAAAATGACATTCTTTTCGAAGGGGAGGCCAAAATCACTGTACCTGTAAAAAAAAAGACATTTGTGCTGCCTTATGAAGTAGATCAAGCTTTGAATTATGAAAAAAAATTCAATTATACTATAGGTGGAAAAATTCTATATTAAGGAAAGACATTTCTGTGTTTAGATTAAATTGGATGTATGACTATAAATTGTTTTATGTTTATTAGTAGTGTAAAGGAACATTTTGATGCCAATGGATATGATCATTATGTACTTGTACTTGTAAAAAAAGGTTTGTATTACTTGCTGGTATTTCAGTTGTGTAAATAACACTTTCTGCATAAATCACTATATGAGTGTTTCTGAAACACAGACAATTGGATTTCCATTGTACTTCAAATGTCATAAAATGTTTCCAACAATTTCATTGAAACTTAGTTATTGTGTACTACACACATGTAAAATAAGCCCTAGCCTCTTAACATTGTTCACTTCATTTTTAGGTGTCAATAAATTCTCAGTTAAAATCAGTTCCAGTGTTGGGTGTTTAATTCATGAGCATGAACTCACATCACACTTACTAGTTCTTCATAAATTTGCAGTTGTACTGCAATTGTACATTCAACAGTAGGGTTAACATACTGCACGACTATAGAGTATTATCTTATCTCTTAGTCTATCACAGCAAGTATACATGTATATGAGACCTTTGCACAGGTACTATTCTGTAAGTCAGTTGGAAGGCAGTAAACAGGTCCTGAGGCAAACTCAGGCTGACAGTGCAGGCTTAGCCCAGATCTTTAGAGATTACAATCACTGGCCTAGCCTTGGGCAGCTGAAGAATTGGACACAGCCCTCATGCATTTGTAAATCCATGCACATAACAGGAATGCCCATGTACTAAATTTTTTACCACAAAATGCTGAGTGCCGGTGTATTAGAATTGCACGACAAAAGAGGGTTGGGTTATATTATCAATACAGAAGCCTGTAAACAGTGCATTGAGGCAATGTCTATACAAAACTTCCAATAAATTTAAACTTTGTCGTCTGACTAATACTCCCTGTATTTGCTGATAATCACATACAGCATGTGCACTCGGTGTCATGCACAAGTAAATATTCTTACTGCAATACAGTCCTATATTATTCTACTCATATCACCATTTGATCCTAAGATTTAAAACTGTTATTTCCAAATTTACAACAATTCTGTTATACTAGTACTGTTATACATATTATGCAAATATATAAGAGATACAAGAGATAGCAGCTTAAATCACTATTAGAGAATTACACAATTGCTGGCAGGTTATATTAAAACCCTTGTCCTGCTGTGCGCAACATATGTTGCGCGGCACATACAGTACCATCTATATACATGTAGCACCCTGCATAGGTACAATTTGGGGGTATTTCTCGTGCAACAGATTACACCGCAGAGAAACGCAACGAATGCGGAAGTAACTATGCCACTGCAGGGCAAAAAAATCTTGTTTTTTTTATCTAATCAAGACATGAAAATATTGAAAAATATTGTGCCAGGAATGCCAGCAGGACAAGGGTTAAATGTACTGTGTTCATTAGACATTTCCTTATATTCTTTTCTATATATATACAACACCCTGACTTGATCATAACATACAGAAGTGTGACTCAGTCCCACTAGCAAAGTACATGCATCAGGCATGTACAGGCTGCATGTTTAGCAAGTCACACACAGAAGCTTACTATTGACTAAGTATCTAAAGTACTTACCATTCCTACATGTATTTCCTGTGGCACCATGGCATTCACTAATACCCAATAAGTTACACTACTAAAGCCCCCGAATAAATAAGCTTTAAACTATAGGATAGGGGATAGCAATTACCTGGACTGCTTGAATGGAGCGAGAATGCTTACTGATTTTTTTAAAAGAACATGACCGAGGACTGTTTTCAAGGGCATACAATGTTTCAAAACAAATTATGTTTCACACATCATATTATTCCAAATAATAAGATACAAAATACCCATGTTTCACCTGCACAATTTAGTCCTATTAGAGTCTTGAATAACATGTAGAACTGTTACTTATTGAAACTCTCCATTATAGCTATAGTATCTGTAATTTAGATGCTACATACTTCCAATTTCCTGGTGTCATATGATCACTCTGTGTTGACCTTTTCACATCAACATGCCAAATTACTGGCAATTTTGGGATAGCAAGCCAATTGGAAGGTATCATGGAAATTTACCATTTGATAATGCCTAGTGAGAGAGGAGAATTCTCCATAATGTACTACCTTCACTTCACATTGTAACAGTGAAGGTGAAGGAGACCTTGGCCATCAACTATTTTGGCAATGCATCAGGGGCAAGGCTAATCATGTAATTTAGAGTCAGTGTGCACCGAACAGTGATTGGTTACAACTGCACCGAGCCATGGAATTTTCAGGACCGTAAAATCGTATTTTTAAAAAATCTTTTCTATCTACAAATACCAGGTTGTCGGTGTATATTTTCTATTTTAGTTCTTAGAATAGTTCCAAGCTCTGGCAACATTTTAGTTGTTAGTCATGCTTAAATTGATGGATGGTGCATTTAACTACATGTAAATAGAAAATTTGCTGCTTGTGGGCAAGGAAATTACTTAACATTAATGTGCAAAACAACTGATATTGTGGGAACCCATTTGAATTGTCATGGAAGGATTTCAAGCAAGCTCAACAGAGTTAGCACTTAGCACTAATAGTAGTTGAGTGCACTAAACATGTGAAAGATAATACATGGAGAAGTTATGCCCTACATGTACATCTACCAGACTCAAGAAATCACATATTGCAATAAAAATCACATGTACAACAAAATTTGAATAATTCAACAAATAACTAAAGACAATACAAAACGATGTTGCAAAATCAAAGTTTAACTAAAACTATGTAAAATTAGGAATTACATTTAGCATTTAATCAATGAGTTATCTTCAATTGAAATAAAATGGCAACACCAAATAAATATACATTGCACTGATAATGACCTGACATATGTTTGAAGATAAAAAAACAACAACTGTGTACTAGTATTGTTAAAAGATTGAGGTAACGTGATAAACTCAACACAGAAACTTAACTTTACCTGGAATGCAAACAGACCAAATTGTCTAGAACCATTATTTACAGAATTTTCCTCTTCTCACAACTACTAAAGGCGTTCCAATGAAGTGTTTTTTCTCACAGTGCTTATCGCGTATAACAAAGCTAAAATAATCATAAAAGGCATCTTTCCTAATCATTTTGAGACAGCCACAAGCCAATCACATCTTCATTTATTCCTTGATGATTCTGATTCATGAAAGTTCTATTATCCCTACAGTTCCTGGAATGCTTGGTGACACTTTTAAAAGCTCATATCATATGTTATTGAACTTGTCACTGAATCCTATATTCTATATATAATCCTATATACGAACAGAAAAGACGCAGATGTACTGAGATATCTTCCTAATTATTTCTAAGTGTCAAAAAACGGTAGCAGCAAAATGAATCCCTATGGGTAATGGTCAAAATGTCAGCACACATACTAACCTTTAAAGTATGACTCTCGTTCGCTCCCCTTTTTAGTTGTTATAATAGCTAGTTTCTAGGTGAAAGAATTTCCAACATACTTGACATTTGTGACCAAGAGAGCATACTAAATAGTAAAAAGCTGTAGTGCAGGATGTGAGTTAATTAAAAGTGCACCATTGGCCCCTAGGAGTTCTAAGTTCTATGAGTTATCTATGGAAAGAATTAACTATCCATGAAATACTTTCATTACAGCACTCACTGAGAAACCTTTAAAGCCATTAACATTTTAGTACTTGACATTTTGCACCAACTACCATGTTTCTAAATGATATCTGAATTTTAGAAAGATTCCCTTTATCATGATTAAAATAAACAATTGAGCACAATAACATTGGTCACCATACCCTTACCCCAGCCTAACTAACTGCTCAACAGCTCATAATCTTGGTTGGGGGATTGTTGAAATTGAAAAGTCTCTATCAAAATTCCCATTTCACAATTTGGATTTTTAATTACCTATTGCAGAGAAACTTTAATTCCCATTTTAAAGGGGTTGTCATGATATTTCTGTCATAGTATATATATGGAGGTATGCAATTGCACATGGAGGTCAGTGCAGGTACTTCTGTATTACTAGTATCTGGTGCAGTTATTTTAGGTTACCACAAAACAAGGTTTGTAAGCTACTCAGATGTTTTAGGTTACATTATGCTATCATTGATAGATGTATGTTCACCTTTGACTTGAGAAGTGTTACCTGCTTAGTGTAAGTAGGCAGAAAAAAAAGATTTTGAGCACTGGGCTTTCAACACTCACTTACAAACTCTAACTTTTTAAAGCATTTTAGCTCAGTAGTTCTAAGTTTCTCAGTTTTAGTGCTTTAGTGTGTGCAGTGTGACCATATCTGAGCATCTTAGCTTGTCTTAAGTTTAGGCTTGTACAACTTGAGGAAGATACCAGGGAGGAGAGCCACCACGGCTGCTCCCAACATTTGCATTATGATCTTGGCACTAAAAACATCATCAATGGACTTTATGGTGGACAGAATTCCTCCGGTCTTGTACACAGACGAAGTTGTATGGCATCAACCCTGGTCAAAACAACAGATAATGTCAAAGATAGGTTAATATCACACAGCAGACACATTGCACTATACTATAGTACATACAACATATGGTCCACAAGGTAAAAGATTTGCAGTGCAGTGAGGGCCTCTAGAGGCTATGATGAAAACTGCACTCTTTCTGGTTGTTATGGTACTATTACGTACCGTTAAGACTTACATGTCTCAAAGCATTCTATATACTTTGAAGCACAAGTTCTATTTGAAGCAGCCAAAAATACTCACCTATTAAAACAGAGAAGAAAAATTGCACGATTGGCACGCCCACTATGGGTGAGGAGATGTTGAGGAACCAGTTGGGAGTCATCGGAAACAGTCTCAGGAACAGCAAGAGGAAAAACAGGCTGGGCAGGTTCTCTTCAACCTAGGAACAACAATTTTATCTTTCTTACATTCAAAAGTTACAGTAACATCTAGGCTATAATGAATGTCAAAAGGACCACAAGAAAAGTTGCTACAGAATGCATAACTACACATATATCTATTACAAGCACCTACATCTGGACTCTAATTTCCTACTTGTTAATCAATGTAAGACAACAAACTATCAAATAACTGCAAAGGTTCAAATGTACATGTACATGTACTAGAGAGTCACTCCAACATCAAGGTCCTACTTCAACATATTGGAAAGATTGGACCTTAGTTGTCTATTTGTATCAAAGGGGGTTCTAATAAGTTAGTAGAACCTCCTTATTGTATCTACTCTAAATGTAAGTATAAATCTCATTAAACAAAAACATTGAATCACTTACCACGGAATGCAGACTCTCTACTTTATCTGGAAAATACTTGACAACAAGTCGATGCCCGAAGGTTTTGGAGATGAGGTAGCAGCATGTGGCACCAGTGGCCGACAGAACACATACCAGGGGAAACCCAAACCAAGGACCAAACAACGCTCCTGCTAAAATATTCTAACAAAGAAAATATCATACCATCAGTACCATCAAGTAATTCATGTCAAATCATTTTAACAATAGATAAGCCCAACAACATAGAGAGTCAGATGTATTACATTGTGCAACATTATTGGGAATATTTTTGTTTTCCAAAACATGTAGTTTGCAATTGTGAACTTAACATATACATATTTTCATAAAACACAACTTAAAACATTGGCAAGATAAACATTGTTAAAACTAAGGCTCTTTTTTTCTGGAATATCAAAAAGTTATGAGCAGCTTGTACATGTAACTTATTTGAGCCCTGATCTACTTATTATCTGAGCCCTGTTCTACATTTTGTATTACTTATTTCAGCCCTGTTCTAGTCTTACTTATTCAAGCTTTGTTGTAGTTTTACTCACCAAGAAGACAGATCCGGGTATGGCCCAGGTCTGTTTGTACAGGTAGGCACTACAGAACAGGAGCCAGACGTAGTCCCAGTGGTCATGGCAGTACTTCTGCAGCAGAGCAGCCAACCAGCGCAGCTCCTCCAGGTTAGAGGGGAACTTCAGCTCAGAACTGCCAGGTCAAATACAACATGTACGCCATTGGATCATTTAGTTTCATTGTCGAGTCACACATACACACTAACAGTGGCATTGTGGTTTTGTGGTAAACATTAGATGGGTTCGAATTACTGGCAGGTCTGAAACTAGGCTGGTTGTTCTTTTGACTAGAGGGAAATGAGAAAATTAGTGTCTTTTCCTAGGGTACAACATGGAAACTTTGCTAGGGACCTATCTTTAGATTAACTCAAGAACATTCTATATAATCATGGAGGTTCAAGGATGTAAATTATGTCCTTTCTGTTAAAAGCTCATAATATTTGATCACCCCCCCCACACACACATGTACACACACACACCAAAATAAAATACTCGAGTATTTAACTTAGTTTCCTGTCAGAATTTTGTGAAAGATATCCCAAACATGCAAAAGTACCGAAGTAACGGGTTCCTTTCTCAGCACTCGGTATACAGAGGTAAGGCGGCTTCCGTCCTAGATCTCCAGTGCCGAAGTTACGTCAACACTTGGTGTCCAGTGTCGGCGGCTTCAGCACTGGAGACTCTAAATCGGCAAATCAAACCTTGTCTTTAGAAAGGATACCGAGATGCCGCCTTTGAACTCTAACACTTATATTTTTGAGATCGTACTGCCCGGGAAGCAAATTATAATCGGGACGACAAGGTTATCGGCAAGGCTCAGATCCTCACATTTTTACAGACATAGACTTGGCCTACGATATATCATATTGTACTGTACGCCGCGCGCGGCCGACGTAAGCACCAGAGGCCCAGTGCCGAAATGATTTGAGAACTCGGCTCCCAGCGCCAAGAGTCACCGAGCACTGGAACGATCCAGTGAGGAATCCGTTACTTAGGGACTTCGGCACTTGCTATCCAGTGGTGAACGGCCTCCGAGCACTGGTAGCGAGTGCCGAGTGGAATTCAACACTGGCTATCCAGTGCTGAACGGCCTCTGAGCTCTGGCAAACGAGTGCTGAGTGGAAGTTAGCACCGGAAAACGAGTGCCGAGTCAAGATTCAGCTCTTGAATTCCAGTCCTGATGGTGTTTCAGCACTGGAACAAAGCCGTTTCTGCACTAGAATTCTAGTGCGGAGCTTTCTTCCGCACAGGGCCCCGAGTGTCGACGCCACTTTCCCCGTGAGTTCCGCACTGGGGGGCCAGTGAGGAACCCGTTACTTCGGTACCCTTGCCCCAAACATACAATGTAAAGATTTTCATATCATCTCCAACAACGTATAAGTTACCTTGAGTTGTGTAAACCGTTCAGTTCACTGTCGTCCGATCGATGTTCAAGGCTGGGGAGGGCGGTGGACAGAAAGTACAGAAAACAGGACGACGCCGCGAAAATAAAAGCCACACATAGAACAGAACGCATCTTTATGGGTTGCCTAAGCTCCTCTGTGTTTTCAGAATGTCATACAATCTCTGGAATGTGAAAAAAATACCTGGAATTACGTCATTTTCATCTCGTGATTTTGGTGCCCCATTTTTTTCCTGTCGTCTGTTTTGCAAAGCATAGTGGGAAATATGATTAGAGCATCACACTTCATTTTTAGGGGTGCTTGGTGAAATTTTGTTATACGCCACTGTTTACTAGTTTATATCAAAACACAAATAGCATGATTTACTCTTCAAAATATTATATAAGTAGATTAAATAAAATCTGGTGTATACAGAGTCCCATATACTTCATCAAAGTTATTATCATAATGCCAGTTTTCTAGTCCCCTACATTTAGTGTACTCTTCCACATCGATTTGGCGGGAAACGTGGACTTTTCAAAGCTGAATTCGGTAGAAATGACAAAATCTGACAGAAAAAAATCTTTACTTCAGACTCTGTCTAGCCAAGATGGCACAGAATACAAGCGCACTTAGATGTTCTTATCCATAGTTATATTGGAGATATTGGTGCTAAAAACTTGACATCTCTTTTAGTACCATTAAAAATATACGAAAATACCCAGACGAAATGGCCTATAATAGGTTCTCTTATATACCTCCCTTACTCCTCCAAAGAAAGCATCAATCCACACAATCTTCTATAAAATACTGGTATATTGATGTAACGTTAACCTCAACAATTGTTGCCGTGATTCTCATACCATAAAACATTCCATAAACATAAGCTTACCAAGATTATCATGAAACTAACTTACAATGTAAACAAGTAGACATTAAAATACATAAAGTTACGTATTGTAAGCAGACATAAGTTAGTCCAGAGTCTTATTTACAATGCGGTTCTCTGTACAGGAATTATAACGTTAACACTCGTACTCCACTTTAAACTCCACTGCAATTAATATCTGTCCACAAAGCACAAACAAAAGAAGAATTAACATTAATACTTCAGGGTAGTATGATGAAAGTTGTTAAGCTACAGAAAGAATAATAATGGTATTTGTAGGTGGGAATAATTCTTACAACTGTCTTACAAGCCTAATTATTTCCAAAAAGTCTAGTTATCGTCCGGTTTTAACATCAGAATGTTTCTACAATGTGATAACGTGATTATCTGTTACTCTCATCTTTAACTTCCCAGTATACACATAGGAGCCTATACACATAGATAGTAATATAATGAATACACTAATGAATACTCATGGATATAAAATATAACACAAATCCATTCAAGCAAATAAGGTATTGGATTAGGTAGCACACTACACAACAAAAACTGACATTAGACTCGGTCCTATGAATTATGTAAAAAAACAATATGGAACAGCCTTTTAAGACAGTCCGACGTATAGTAAACATATTTGGGTAATCAGGTTATCAAGTCGAAAACAAGATGGCGGATGGTGAACCAGCTCAGTTGTCCTGAAGCCTCATCAGGCTAGCCAGACTAGGTCAGATTTTGTGGAGATACGGTGACACAGACAGCTGGAGAGATCATTTTTCTCTGCAGACGAATATTATCAGTTGGGGCATTACAAACAATCCCTTCGAAGATAGCCCGTTAGGCCATAGCCTTATATCTACTGAACACGTGTCTATAGGAACTAATCCATAGAGGTCCCTTATAGAGAACCATTTGAGTTATTTCAGCGAAAGTGTCTATGTAGTGATATCTTTGCCGAGAATAACTCGCACATTCCCTTTCACGTATCATTTAACCACTTAATCGGTTCCTTAAAATTGTCGGAAGGGTTGGAGATTTATCTGTAATATGGAAGGTACTCATCTTTTTATATACGGTATGTGAATTAGGTACAAAATATTTCAGCTGTTGTTGATACGCAAGTACATGGAAGCCAAGACAAAATACTAGCTACAGATACACATGAAAATATAGTCAAGAATCGCTACCACCATCCATATAACAAGGCTTAGTAAACAAATACGTTTCGCTCAACACTGATATCATATACTATCATATAATGTTACTATCCATGAACATAAATTCATAACATTACATTTATAATACAAGCTTTAAATGGCCTATAACGTTATAACCATACCGTATAGGCTCAATAACAAGGAAAAATTAGGGTATTTGGAGAAAAGATAACTGCTTTTTCTAAACGTCCATATAAGTGAAGAAACTGAAGCTTTATGCATGGTTTAATGTGTGCTAGCTTAAAGACTGGATTTTTTGCAGTGAGTTAACTGCATTCCTAAACGTCCGTATATGGATGAAGAAATAGAACCTTTATGCATGCTTTAAGGTGTGCTTAGAGACTGGATTTTGTGCAGTGAATTAACTGCGTTTTCTAAACGTCCACAAGACCAGCCAGCCCGTCTCATTGGTGGATCCACATGACAGACAGCGTGTTCCACTCCCAGGCCACCCTCTCCACCTTCCCGCTCACACAGAACAGCTTCAGGTACATCCGGGAACCCTCCTCCACCTTGTGTGAGCTGCTGAGCGCCACGCCGTCCCACATGCCCTGGGTGTTCCCGAGGACCTGGGAAACAGGAGTGTGCATCACATGAATGTAGCTAACGCAAACATGACCATTATGACTGTGAAGTATTTTCAAAATGCTGACAAACGCATGACAAATAATAATTCAGTCTATCCAGTACAGGTGACCACCTCTACACAAGGACAACCAAAATTAAATGGCCAATGTGGCTACTAGTGCTTTTTGGTGGTAGCTTAGATATTTTTCCATATTGACACAAACATTAGAATCCTCATCCTGTCCACCTGTTCTCTGTGACCACCTGTTCTCTTGGGAAGTTTGACAGTGTAATTACAATGGTGATGTTTACCATTGCTACAATAGGAACGTATTGAGCAGAATAAGTGGTATGTGTACCTGTTGTGCGACAGCTACTGCCTTTTTACTGTCCACAGTGTAGTAGAAGGCTATGAGTTTGATGTAGTCGCAGGAGTGCTGCATCTTCATGTAGAAGTTGATGTTGGCGTGTCCAGATTTCTTGAACATCAGATGACTGCCGTCCTCCAGCTCAAACACGTCTGCTCGGCTGGTGGTGATGTAGTGGAACTGTAGCTCCGTCTCGTTGTGGGACCAGTCGATGTCCGGTACCAGCTCTGCCCGGAAGGACGCCGCGAACTCAGTGGGGACCCACAGCACGTTGGCAACACCGATGCCGTTTTTGTCTTCTTCTCTCGTGGCGCCAAAGTACCTGATGCCCATAAAATGTAGGTCAGTTCATTCTGTTTTAAGCAAAAGAAAACTACTGCTCTGTTTATTCTCGCTCAAACACATTCATATATATCATGACCAGCCTCTCCAACTTTGTCCTGCAACTTGCAACATAATGCTACCCAAAACCACAGTGTGTTTGTTTAATACAGCACCAGTTACCATGGTGACAGACGTATAATCCAAGTCATTGACCTTATATGTTTGCAGAAGTAAGAGAGAATGGGCACGATCTGGTTTTGAACTTTGAGATGCTGATAAAATACAACATTGCATTCTACTTTTCTCGATGTGTACTCATAATGTAGTGATTTTTCTTTTATTTAGAGTCTACAACATTTACCACGTCTGGCATCCCAGCATTGTCTCCACATCAAAGTACAGAACCTCTCCCTCCTTGACTGGGACCACACCGGAAGCCTCGATGGTGGTGTACTTCCGGGTCACGCCCTTGTGGAACCGTTTGAAGATGGTCACGTTTTGGCTGCTTCGTTCAATCTTGGGCGACACCGTCAGACCTTGATGTGTGCAGGGCTTCTGACCGCCCAGGTTGACGGAGTAGACTGCTTGTGTGAAGGAAAACTTCACAATTCCGTCTCTGCTAAACTGGAGGGGAAAAAAGTCCAGAGCATAAAGTATGTGACAGGACAATGAGTTGTGTACATTGTACTTGTAGAATAAGGAGTTTGTACTATATATTCTCATATTTTCTTACTTGCATTAGCTCGTGTGGACAAGCTTATTTTGTATTTTGGCCCCAGTAGCTGTATATTTCACTTGATATTCTGTTGCAAAAAGGCACAGATGATGTTGTATATGACTACACTTAATGCCTCTGAAGTTTAAGCCTTGAATCATTTTCAGGAGGAATTTCTACTACTGGTTTACTTACCCTGAAGAGATGGTTGTTCAGCAACTTGACAACGAAGTTGTCCGAGGATTCTGGGTAATCGAGGAAGACCCGCCATGTTCTGTACCAGGTGTGGAGGCGGGTGTACGCACGCGCAGTAACGGCTCCAAGCTGTATGACGGAAGGCAATAACAATTAACTTTCAACTTATTATGTTCACCTTCTTCACAGAGAGAAAACATATCTTTTTTGTTCTGTTTCTTCTTTTTCTTCTTCAAAAAAGGTCAATGACCTGGACCAGACGGCTGTCACCATGGTAACTGGTGCTGGAGCAAACACCTGAGGTGTTTGATAACATTATGTAGCAAGTGTTGGACGGGCTGGTCACCATATACATGTATATGACTTCAAGGTGTTTTTAGTTTGAAAAGAATAAACAGAGTAGTAGTTTGTTGGTCCAGACTATGTGAAGGTAAATTTGGTTTTAAATGTTACTTTCCTAGTTCGCTTAAACAAAATGGATATCTTTGACCGTGTATACCAGGAAGTTGCATACGTTACCTCAGGTGACAGCCAGAGGACGCTGAGAGGCCCAGCCAGTTTGGACAGTTCCTTCAGCCTGGTGTTCCTGAGCGGGCGGACGGCTACAGACGGCAGGAAACAGAAGCGGTTCTGGATCTCCAGGGTCAGTTCACTCTTGGGTTCCAGTTGTATCGCTCCGCTCAGCAGAGCACTCTGGTACAGTTTTCCGTCCGTGTCCTGTCCGTGTAATTACTCAATTGGTAAATGATATCTAATGACATTATCACTATAGGTTGAACAAAATGGTACCTCAAAGCAGAGGACAGTCCAAAAATAGTTTCATAATAGGGTTCTGTCATGATTTTTACAGTGGTGCTAGGAGATATTCAAAACTGGCCCACACACTTAGATTTCGTGAAAGGATAAATCTCCCTTAAGCCCAGAAACATACTTTAAAGTATAGAAGCTACTATCATCTTAAAAGCCTAATACTGCTTCTACTACTGGTACTGCAACTTCTACCACTACTAGTACTACTAGTCTACGAGCAACAATATGACCAATACATAATGTCCATGTTGTAAAAAAAAACATTTTGTGTGTATGCTTTGTGTCATAAATAAAACATAGGTTTGTCCCATCTGGGTGGTAGCAAAGACAGTCAAACCAAACCGTTCATCGTGACACTTGACTGTACCTGTATCCTAGCTGACGCCATGTCCCCACTCCCCTTAGTCTTTATGGTCATCTGCACAAACTTGCGACAAGAATGCTTCATGGCAAAGTTGTAGTCCACCCACAAAATGCCTTCCTTGTTCACCTCCACCCGGTCCGTGACGTGGCCGGAGACGAAGACCTCGTTGTTGGGCGCTCCGGACTTCAGGGGAAGCTTCTGATCAAGATTTCGGTAGCTCCCCCTGGCGAGCGTGAACAGAGCAGCTTCTCTCAGACTTGGTGACGCACTACAGTAAGTGCGCCACCAAGCGTTCATTGTTTAGTTATCTGTCATCATCTGTTTAGTTATCTTAATCATACAAAGAATTTGGATCCTTAAAGTTGTATTAGCTCTACATGTAGATCTTGGCGTTCGTTAACGTCAACAAAGGTGTATTGTTCGTTTACGGTTTTCGTTTAGGCGTTTACCAGACTGATTGGTCATGTCGTGGATAGAACATGCCGCAGTATTCACACTTTCCAGGGACAACACCGGGATCTGTACCAGGAGCCGGCGGCGCAGCGTGGCTCCAGGGGCGAGAAGCGACATGGGTAAACATCGTGGGCTAGCCAACGGGAAGCCGGTTGGTAGTCAACAGAAATACGCTATCTTTCTACAGTAACGTACATGTCGTCGCAAAACGACACAGAGCGACGTCGCTTCTAAATTCCGCAAGCAACTGCTGCTGTTGAACTGACGTAAAGCAACGTTTCTGCCAGCCAGTACGGAAGGACATGACGACAGCAAATGCGATCGCTGTAGTACAAGTATCAAGAAGTGCTAAAGAAAGGTGTAAATTGAAGACACGACTGTAAGTAACATTGACAATGCTGACGACATCACTGGAAGCTGCTGGAAGACAACAACACACACAGTTGTTATCACAATCATTGATTCCCAATGTTTTCTGTACAACATGTGTCCATAACAATATGTATTAATTTTATTCATGCCTTGTTGATTATTGAAACGTAATTTCAGTTGCAATAAAAATCAAAATTGACCTGAAACATTTTCCTTTTCGTACTCCTACCTTGAGATGATTTCCTGTACGTTAAACGTGTTCCCAAACCAGAAGTAGGCGAGCGTCGAGAAGGCACTGACGGAGCAGATCTGGTCGTAGAACTCCGTGCACGGTCGGGCGATGTCGGCCGCCGACTTACACTTCGTGCACGTTCGGCACTCCTCGGTGGCGATGTCGAAGTACTCGGTCTTCTTGCAGGGGGTGAACCCCTCCACACACAGAGCGCTGCCCAGGGTGTTGACGCAGGTGGTGGGAGGGGGGCATCTGACGGTCCCCAGCGCGCACTCATTGAGGTCCTCACAGCGGACATCTCGAGCCTGTAAAAAGCGCGATGTGCAGTCGACAAACGTATGACAGACCGTAATATCGGGCAGTTTTCTGTATATAGGAAGGAGGTATCGTTTTCATGGAAGGTCTCCCATTTCAGTTAAACCACAAGACATAAACATTGGTATGAGAAGGATTTTATGTGCAACCACCGGAGTCCGGAATACTTGATCCCTTTGTGACCCTTCCTTTTATCGAACCCACCTGTTTTACAACTAACTAACAAGAGAAGTAGAGAAAGCGATTGGTCTAAAAAGTCTCTATTTGTGTTACATACGAGACATCGAAACGCTCTTCAGGCCATGAATGGCAAAAGGTATCAACGTGATCAAGCAACTCAGTTACAAGAAAACTGTTACTCAAGCAGCTGAATTAAGTTTGAAAACTGCCAGACGTTTCAAGTAGCATCTACTACTTTTCGTCAGTGACAGGTTGGTACATTTGTATCTACCTTTGTACATTGAGACACTTCCTTGAAGCCAGGTCTACATTCGCTGCAGGGCACACATCCGTACTTCCCTGAGTCGACATTGAGAGCACAGAACTGTTGGTGCTCACACTGCCCCTCACACTGGTCTGACTGTTTGATCCTGTCCATGTACGTCTGTACCCGGGATGTCTGGAGCTGTAGCAGGGAGAGCGTTAATGTTAACGTGTTGCAGAGAAGTTATCATTGCCACTGCCCAATGGTCAATGTCTATACTCCAATATTTACGCCTTAAACATTGGATATCTACAGCTTCATCAGCTTGACAGATGTCGTATGTACAATTGCTTCGATACTGCATGGTCCGCTAGCGCTCCAGGATGCACGACGTATTTTGGATATCTACAGATTCAGCCGGCTTGAAAGATGCCATTGCAGATCAAGACTAAGTCGACAGAGATCTGAAACCATGATTCATGCCTACATTTTATTATCGGCAAATGTAGTTGTAGCATTGCCACATCACGGTTTCACGACGTTCTGTTAGATATCAATAGGTTTTTTGAACCTGTCCGTTCAAGTTGCCTACGTCTAAGTAGCAAGACACTGACGGCCAGGCTACATTGAAGGTCCTTAGAGTGCACCCACCTTGAGTAGTTCCTCCATGTCTCCGTACAGAGTCTTGAGTTTAGCCTTCCTCTCCAGGATGGAGCTCTGCTGCTGGTTGATCTGGTCGTGCTGCTGCAGCCACGCCAGCTGCTCACCGATTATCTCCTCCTTACCCTCCTGGATCTGCAGGGGGGGATTTCATTATCACGTTTGTGTGGAAGGTTATGTTTTCAGTAGCGTTAGGTGTGAGGCGGGCGGGGAGGATGATAACTCAATAAGCTATGGATGGACTGTCATGAAATTCGGTACGTAGGTGGGTCTTCATCATCTATCGATGATGCCATCTTCGGCACTCTTTTAGTGGCGATAGTTAGGTTTTGGGCCCCCTGATGTATTTCCTTGATACTGCAGCAGGACTTCCTATCGAAATTGAGGGTGTCATGAAAGATGGGTTTTCTTCAATGGGACCCGCAGCATTATAGTTGTTGCTCTAGCGATTGATGAGCATTTAGGATAAAACATTTACATTAATGATTACAGAACATGCTGAATGTCCAGATGTTGACCGTGTTCCAGATCAGCAGACTTGTTTTCACTTACCACTTCCGCCTTCTTCTCGTCGCTTTGCGGCATCTGGATGATCAGGTGACTGGCGAAGGCAGCGGCGGCCCGTGTCCAGTTCCCGCCGGTCTTTTCTGTTTGGGAACACGGAGTAACATCAACGAACTTAGTCCACGCACAATATTGGGCTGGTTGCCTATGCATCCTTATACACCTTGCGAAAATGTACCATCCACAATCGTCCCAACTCTCTCTCTACTCCCCTTTCTATCTCCTCTTTCTTTCACTCTCTTTCATCCCAATTTAACCCCAATTCGGAAACACTGATTTCCCAACAACCCAAACATACGTAAAGAAGATTGAAAACGAATACTCACCAATAGATATGAGAGTAAACATCATTTATTACATCTCCGAGGGACAATGGAATACACACGTACATATTCTAATGATTTGCATGCTTAAACATGAGTATCAAAAACATAGAAAACTGAAGCATACAGTGTCACGTGAATAACATTTTATGGTTTGATGCAGATGTCTGATATATTGCTAGCGGGTGGATGCAAAGAACTAAATTAAAAAGCACTAAAGCTATGTGGCAACCTACGTTTGCTGACTTGGAAAAAAAATCTCTCTTCTCCGACACAAATGAAGTCGTCTGTAAAACTGTTATAACTTATCTAATGGCTGTCGAAATTTTTATATTTTTTATAATCACAATCGCCAACATTCACATGATACTATAGGTTTACATATACGCGAGAACTACGATATGGATTCCTCAATATATGATTATATGGAATAGTGTAAAAATACGGGGTTAGTTTTCGTACATATATGTATATTGAGTGGTGAGATTGACGGCTATACGCTGCGCCAGTTAGTGCTTAATAGCCTTATGTACAAACTTAGCATCTAAACCTTTCTTTCTTTCTTTAAAGATAATTCTCCTCCAACATTTACGAAACAATTTAAGATCCACAACCGTATGGGGCCTCAGCATTATGTAAAATATGATGTCAATATTATATTTTATACACTCGCTTAATTCAATGTGTACCAAGTTAAAGTTTTATACAAAACTAGCAACTTTTGGCACATTAGTTGCAAAAACTATAACATATAACTGTTGTTAACTTGCTAACTGTAATGATACTATAAAAGAAATGATACTATTATTAAGGAAATGATGTACAATTGGTGGGTATAAAAATCCTTACAAAACACTCAGTATTCCATACCTTTTATATCCTAGCGCTCCTTGTGTATTGAATTTCATAGCTCGTTAGATATTTGTCAATACCACTAATATATTTACGAAGTACATGTATCACTTATTCCATTACAATTAAGTATAACTTACTTAAAATACTATCGAGGTAAATTGTTAAACACCTTTTAGTTTCTTTTTCAAATACCCAAAAGTATAATCAACTTTTACTTCCAAGATTTTCTGTTCTAGTGCTTAAAGTAAATATAAAAGCAAGAAATTTGCTGACAAGATGTACTGTTTGTCTAAAATAATTCCTTTTGAAGTGTAAGCTACTCCTAGCGACGATGTAGCTATTTACTCTATAGAAGCTAGCAGTAGGGGAACTTGTTCCAACAAATAAGCACTGCATATATGCTGAAGTACAATGTCCACTGCAGTCTTTATGCACACATTAAACTATGCATAAAGATGCGTTTCTTCACTTGCATGTACCTTTACACATACTTTAAGGTGTGCTCAAAGATAGGATTTCGTGCAGTGACGTTGCTGCAATGGTTATAACTGGTACAAGTTCTCCTTCGACAGCGTTCACTTCTGCTACTTATAGCCTGAAGACTTTAACAGCTTGCTACAGCACTGAGACACGCTCATGGTTTGACCCAGAGGATGTAGAGGGTGCTCCACTCCTCCTCGGCCACCTTGTTAATCCTGCCCCGCTTGCACGACATCTCCAGATACACCTGCGGATCCGCCTCCACGGCGTACGATCCCGACATGCTCATCCCGTCCCAGGATGCATCGGTGCGGCCCAGGACCTGTTTAAGACGATGGGAGCCGGTGTCTGTCCGACGGAGCCGACGTAGTACGCCGTGAGCTGCGCGTAGTCGCACGAGTGGATCATCCTCTGGTGGTAGTTGATGTTGATCCTGCCCGGCTTCTGGAACTTGATGAAGCCGTTGCTCATCATGCGGATGACGTCCTTCCGGGTGTTCTGCGTCTCCTTGAACTCCAAGACGCGAGCCTGGGCGCCGTACAGGGATCTCGTCTTGGAGAGCGTCGCCGCGAACGCCGCGCTGTGCTCGTGCGGGAGCCAGAGCATGTTCAGCACGCCGACCGCGCTTCTGTCGCCGTAGAACCTCGTCTGGCAGTTCTGCGGGCTGTTGATCTGGAACACCAAGGCTCCGTTGGCGTCAACCGGCCACACTCCGGAGATGGAGATGGATGTATCCCTCCGCGTGATGCCGTTCTTGTACCGCCGGGACAGCAGGACTTCCGTGTCGTTTACCAGGTACCTGGGCACGACTGAGAAGCCGTCCTTCTGGCACTGCTCCCCGATGGAGTAGATGGCCTGGTTGTAGGTGAACTTGACGACTCCTGCCTCTCCAAACGTGAACCTGCGGTTGTTGTTCAAGTTGATGATGAACGGGTCCGTCGTTTTGGCATGTTCAAACAGAGACACCCATTTGGAGTGGTAGGTTGTGAGCCTGGTACGAGCCGTCATTGTCACTGCTCCCATTTCGTTACTGAGCCACAAGACGCTGAGCGGGCCGGAGAGAGAGTCATCAGCCACCGCCTTGAGGCGGGTCTGGTGCCCGGCGAAGTGGTTGGGGAAGCAGTAGCGGTTGTTGCTCTTCAGCTCCAAGCGGACGTGCTCGTTCTCTTCTGCCACCATGCAGGCGCCCATCGAGGCGCCGTGGTACACATCGTCCTGCGCCTCCTCAACTCTAGCCCCGCTCAGACCCAGCTTCATCTCCGGCGACTTCAGTGTCATCTGGATGTAGTTGATGCAGGAGTGCTTGACGGCGAAGTTGTAGTCTATCCACAGGACGCCAGGTTTCCGCGCGGACAGACTGTAGGAGTCCGAGGCGACGGAGAACGTGTCGTTAGACGTGGTGAGGGAGCGGAGAGGGAGGGTGATGCCGGCCATCATGTACTGATCGGGGTTGATGTGGGTGGTGTTCTTGATGTTCCCGCGCCACAGGTCGGACATGTGCTTCACCACGGACGGGAAACACACCGCGTCAGCGAAGGCCGAGCACGGCGTCATCACGTCGTACTTGTGCCTACACTGCGTGCAGGGTTCGCACTGGGTGGTTCCGATGTTGAAGAAGTACTCCTTTGTGCAGGTGGACAGCTCTCCGATGCAGAGGAATCCACCAGGCGTGTTGACACACTTCTCCGGCATGGGGCAGGCCGACGCGCTCTGCGAACACTCGTCGATATCCTCGCACTCGGCGTCCTTGGTTCGGGTGCACTCGGCTTTTACCCGGTATCCTTTGGGACATTTCCGGCAGGGGAAACAATATGGCGGGTCAATATCCGTCGAGCAGTACTCGTTGAAGCCACACGTCTGGCAGACGTCCATGCTGGACGACTTTTCCATGAAGGTCACCACTTCCTTCTGCTGCTCGTTTAGCTCTTCCTGCTGGTTGATGAGAGTAGACTGTTGGAAAGTTAGAGTGTCCTGTTGTTCAATAAGAATGGCTTGCTGCTGGAGAAGCATTGCCTGCTGTTCCTTCAACAGCTCCTGATCTCTCTGTGGGAGGTCGTAGTCCACGAATCTGTACCTGGTTTCCTTGGCTGATTTTAGCTCCTTCTCTGTAATGTAACAAAACATTTCGACGTCAACATAGATCGCTTGCACTATATAACAAATTGTAGTCAACCAATGCACAGTCCCATGCAGTTGCAATCTTCAAGAAAATTGGAATTCCGTATCATAAGATGTTTCATTACAAACATTTCTACAACAGTTACTTGAAGAATTTATTGCTCTATCTAGCAAAAGCATAAGATTTAGTGGACGATGAAACGGGTGAATTCATTGGAATATCTTTGTCCTTTTGTATGTATTCAGGGCGTTTTAGGATCATAGACCAGTTCTTGTTTTTCATTCCATGTTGTTATGTTCATGCAAAAATTTAGAACTGGATAATTACCTTGTTTGTTTGCGTTAAGGGCCCTCCTCCTCCCCATTTAAACAGCGTCTCCCCTATCGCCAAAACAGGAAAAAGGTCCAAAGAGCAACGAAAATGTAAAAAGACACCTGTTTTACGCTACGCGAGTCGCCCGTAGCTAGAAAACAGGCAGATACATTTCCACCAGGACGCGACATGGGTGACGACCACTCTTAGGCTTTGCAAGGTTTTCGATTGCCCAATGACAATCCTTGTACGTGGCCAATAGATTATGCCTCACTTGTTATTACGTTTATTGCATGAACAGACAAGTCAGCTACAGCAATTGTCCACTAAATCTTATGACATTTTCTTCACCAAAACATTGATTCATGTACAATACAGTCAAACCTGTACACGGGACCACCTATACCTAGGCCACCTGTCCTATGTGGCCTTTTCCCATTGAAACAAGCATTACGAATTCACCTGTCTACGTAGACCAGATTTTATCGGTCCCCTGGGTGGTCTTCTTGTGCAGTTTTGGCTGTAATTTTTATATCATACAAAGCAGCTTCATACATGTATTATCTGAGGCATGTACATGACGTCACGCACCTGGGAAGTCCTTGTCGTCACTCATGACGTCACACTGCAGAACCACGTGATCCTCCTCCCCGGGCAGCTCGCCCGTCACGCCGCTCAGGGTGATCCTGTTAGCGTCATCCAGGAACCCGGCCAGCTCCCCGTCCAGCCCCGCGAACAGGTCCTCCTCCGCTAACGTCTGGACTGCAGCCAGCACCAGCATCAGGAGTACTCTCGCCATGTTTGGTCTCTGCGATGGAGAAAAAACAGTTGATGTTAGGAAGACCTAAAGCTTTTGACCAGTTCTCAAGTTGAAATGAAGTGACGTCAACAACGGATCAAAGGTGCCTGGCAATCTGTATCGGCCCCCGTCTCGGTTGAGGGATGCTTTAAGAGAATATATGCCAGAATCGCAGAGAAAGAAACTGTTAGATTGCAGATCAAACGAAGAATGGCTGAGAACACGTTTTCTTGCCGCCGGCCCAGTAAGTATGGAGAGCCACAGCTGTAGCATCCCAACCTACCACACTTAGTTAGTATAGCAAAGCCTTAGAAAGCCTGGAGATCTGACAGATCTTGAATTGCAACCACTTCAGGAAGGTCATACATGTCCTACATTCCAGAGCTTCACTAAATCACCACTTACACGTCTTGTTCGTCTAACGATGACCCTGATCCTTAACCTTGACCTCATGACTTCCTGCACCTCGTGGCTACAGGAGTGATTTGTTGAGGACACATGGGACCATAATGCAGACAAGTCAGTTCTCTAACCTTGGGCGACAAGCTCCCACCATCCAGGACTAACGAACACAATTTGGACCATCTGCGGTGAGAGAGGTTGAACCTGATGCGACCTCTTCTGCCTCAAAGGCTACAGGCAATCAGGGATGTCCAACAGGTGCCACTTTAAATCACTGTTTAACTCGGACCCTTTTCGGTTCCATTTGAAATTCCAGTATATCAACGTTAAAAGAACTTTCGTGTAATTTAAGCGACAGTTGATGTAAAAGTTATGGCAGGACAATGTCATCTTGATAGAGCTTTTCCTGAGCCAGAATGGCACTACCAGTATATCAAACAGGCTATGGAAAGGAACCAACTGGTACAAGCAAAACATCAAGTACCTACTAGACAATTGCAACCTATCTCTTATGACATATGGAAGGATTCCAAGTAGACTAACTGGCCAGGTATCAACTAGACGACAGCATCTGATCAATTGGGCAACAAATCAACAAGTTAAACTTGAAAGTGCATGGCCAAGTATCAAACCACGATGGCAACGTGTCAAGTAGACGATAGATGTAGACCAGACGGGAAACTCTGGTTGTATAAAGGTCATTATGACATTCAAAGACCAGGGAAGGGCAGAGGCAAACGACTCGCGGTGTCTTTAGTAATCACATTCATGTGGCTTGAGTTGCACCATCTTCCAATCTCATAGAACCATGTCGACTTACCGTAACTAGAGTGAGCAGATACATAAACGTTTGCGTCTGTGTATTCAATTATCACTTGATATAATTTCAGCTGAACAGTTGGATTCTCAAGTGGCAGTTGCACCTGTAACGTTGCATTCATGACATTTCTTTCTAGTATTCTGTGAGACCATATTTCTTCCGCAATAGGTATCAACCATTCCTCTTCAAATTTCAACTGTCATTTGACAGACAGCACCAAGCCAAGACATGCAACTAATTTGGATTGCCACAGAATTACAAATATATCGAGGTAACTTGTCATTGTCTACCATTTTGAGACATTGTCATTGTCTAATTGATAGTTTACCATTCTCTTGTTGATACGTTGCAATTGTCTAGCAATTGCTACTGTCCATTTGATACATTGCACGTGTCTAGTTGATACATTGACATATTGTCCATTTGGTAAGCTGCCATACTCAAGATGACAAGTTGCCGCTGTCTGTTTGATGTAGTGTCATAGTACAATGGCAGCATGTCAAGTCGACAGTGCGTAAACGCTTTGAAATGTCGTTAGAAGTCCACCTGATTCTGGTTAAACCAAACTTGGAACGCTTGAGGCAGTTCGAACTGGTCTGGAGAATGAGGATGCAATTAAAAGTAAGTGGGAAATCGCCACTTCGATAGGCTGGATAGGACCTAGGGGCAAGACTTAACCGATGTTGTTGTTCTCTTTTCACTCAACCAAGAGTACGTAACGTACTTTTCATGTTGTCTGTTAAAGAATTTGATTGTAAAGTAAAGTGAAGTCAAGTCAAGTAAAGTGAAGTCAAGTCAAGTAAAACCTAATGTAGTGTTACCTCTAGCATTCTAGGGGTACCACTTCTTAGTTGGAACGTTCGCTATCATCCGATGGACATGCCCCAAGATTACCATGTTGCAACAAGTACATGGTTGTTTTGAATCTCAACAACGTTAACAAGGACATTTTGATCAAACAACCGCGTTATCTGTGAGTTGGAGCAGTGGCCAAACCACAGAAATCAAGCCCGGCCTTCACCTCATCCTTATATCCTGTTTTGGTGACCTTCTCCAGGACTTATCTTGTTAACTATGGATCATTATCAGCGGCTTTGGTTGAACAAGACAACGCTGTTGACCTTGTGATGTTCAATGATGAAGTAGAACAACAGGTGACGTTATTATAGGCATTTCTACTCCCCATAAACTTCCTTTTTCACGTTTCAAGTCAACATCCTCCATCTTCCGTTGCTGCTATGGTCCTGACATCAGGAATGTTGACATTCAAGTTGCGTGTAAAAAGTTCCTGTTGATGCGAGCAGAATCAAGTCCAGAGCCAAACACTGATCCATCCAACATGGCAAGTTTACATAGTTAAGAGAAGGTTGTCATACCCAAATCACAGTGAGCTTGAACTAGCAAAGATATTGTTGTTGTAGACTTATGCACAGGCTGCCGAGTCTCTTCCCTCCTTGCTCAGAGGACAAAAGAGACTCGGCAGCTAAAAGAGGCTTGGTAGGCCAGGCAACAGGAACAGACAAATCCAGGCTCCCATCTGGAGTTCCCGACTTCCTGCCACAGACTCCAGGACGGGATGACTCCAGCCGGGACTGTTGGCGACCTGCCGGGGTATGTGGGGTTAACACCGCCGAGATCTCAGCTTGGAATGTGGGACAAGTCCTTGGGAAGGGCCTGAACTTGGTTAGCCTGATGAAGCTAAAAGCACCAGCAAAGTGTAGCTAACAGCCGTTTGGAAACCCGAACCGTAACCCTAATCCGTGGTCCAAAATTTAGAACAATTTTCCGCTGCGTTTGCCTGAAAGTTCCTTTTAAGGTCATGGTCTACTTGTAAAGATAAAACGACAAATATAAGACTCCATCTAAGGAGGAAGATAAGCTTTTTAACTTAACCTGTCTAGCGGCGTATCAGAGACTTAATGATGCTCCAAAAATAACCCATACTAATATACATCTAAAGGCAACGGGCCAACAGTTAATTCGTTTTTAATAGTGCTGATGTTGACCGCTCTTTGGTAAGAGAGGCCCTGTGCATGTACATCTGGGATCCAACGGGCACATAAAATCACATTATATTGGTAGTAGGAAGGTACCTTTAGCTTTCGTCACTTAAACCTTTCATGTAAACCAACGCTTAGTCCACTCCAATCAACTATGATAAGCTAACATTTGGAAAGTTTAAAAGATTCAAAGTAAGACCTGGTGTAACAGTATAACAGCCGGACGACAGAATGATCATGAAAGTCCTTCGGTCACGGGAAACATGAAGCCAAAGTTACTGATAGCTGAGCTTAGGACGGTAATCTTTGTTGTGCTTGTCTCCCCTCCCCACGCACCAGAAGTCAGGCTGAAGTTTCCCAGCTGGTTCTGTCCACTTGTCCAACGTTCATCAACGTCAAGTGCAACCTGAGGTCACATGAGTGAAGGTAGGTAGAGCTTCGGGAGCGAGAACCTCCACCACTGCTGCA
Organism: Branchiostoma belcheri; assembly: GCF_001625305.1. Lineage (NCBI taxonomy): Eukaryota > Metazoa > Chordata > Leptocardii > Amphioxiformes > Branchiostomatidae > Branchiostoma > Branchiostoma belcheri. Next base: position 2,479,564 of record NW_017802935.1, read on the forward strand.
TAGTTTTACCGATCATACACTTCTAAAGGAAGCTGCTAGCGGGATTACTCAGAACCGTCCAATGACACCCACAGATTCTGGTCTTTTCGAAAGTCTAAACCTTTTCAGGCCGGAGTCTACCTACAAGTATTACGCAATCCATTCATACCATGCCTACCTTTTTAGATGTACTGTCTAATTATAACTATTATTTTTACTAAGTAACAAAATCTTATAAGTTATTCGGCAAGGAGAATGATGCAAGACAGTGGTCAGATGTTTCTAAATTTGGACATGCTACTATCGGTTAATCACTAGACGCGATAGCCTCGTAAACAGGCCTGTCTGGCTCCTACTGAACGAGCTTCGTCATACGGTCTGCTGTCTAAAAGCATGACGACACGAGCAAGGCTAAATATACGCTGACAGTCCAATTTCACGAGTGACGTGAGACCGGGTCCCTGAGCGGACGTGCCGGCGTACATCTGGCGGAGACCGGGGGGAGATTGTCAGGTGAACTGGACGCACGTTTCGCGGGAATGTGGCCCATTGACCGTGGAGGTCGGGAGCTCTGTACCCCTGTCTGTACAGGCCATCTATCTTCTGTACTTCCTCTAACTGGGCAGTCGTTTAGGATCAGGATTGATGTCGAATAAGGCAAAGGTTAAGTTTGCTACACTGACAGGACACTTCAGACCCAGTTAAGACTTCGGTGAGACATTCTTCGACTACTGAAAGGCACGTAGGAAGGGGGCATGAAAAGAGTTGGAGGTTGGGTGCTACTGAGGTTGTTCATGTCCCTGCTTGGCTGCCATAGTCACGGGAGACATTGCCTTTTTACCTTCGCCAAGAAGGTTATGTTTTCGGTAGCGTTCGTTCAATACGATAACGCGATGGGGGAGAAAGAGAGAGAGAGAGAGATTGAGAGGGAGAGAGAGAGAGAGAGAGAGAGAGAGGGAGAAAGAGAGAGAGACGGAGGTAAAGGATCCTTGCCACTTTGCTCCCCTTTGAAATTGGAAAAACGGGGCGTTTTTAAACTCAGGTCCCGTCCGATCGCCCCAGGACTTTGTCATCGTTACCACTGACACCAGGGCCAGCTACCTTCCAACTTCAAATGAAGATCTAGAGCAGACTTGTGACCCTTCACATCTTCTCTCCCTGTCGTTCCCAGCGTCACGCGACCTTGGACCGTGCACGTGACCACCATGACATAGCTCTCGTTCCACGGGACTCAGACATGTGGTTCCAGGCTGTAGATGGTGGGTTTACGCTGAGACATGAACCGTGCCGCCACCGTATCGTGTTTGGTCGTCTGTTATGCCTCGTTGGGCCAACAGTTTTGATAACGGGATGTTTGCATCTGTCCAAGCAAATAAAAGATGAGACCAAACTTTCGCCACGAATTCAGAGAGAAGTAGAGGACACGTTTGCGTGCACCAACCGCAAGTGTTGGCTCTCTGCATCTCTACAGCAGAGCCTATGTAACAGTAAGTGGGACAAATACCGGGTAAGGTACACCCCTTACGTTAATCAAACACAAGTGTTTCTGATTTCTCGCATCCTGGCCAGAGAAATCTGAGGGCTCAGCCAGTGAGATGGTTGGCCGGATAGGACTGATGCACGTACCTAGTCTGGGTGCCAGACTGTTTCCAGGGCCTGCACAGGCCAGTTCCTCGGCTTCAGGGCTAACATGCCCCCAAAGAAATTATACCACAGCCTACCTCAGTTAGGCACTGATCCACATACTGTCTAACTTTGGGCGCCTAGCTAGTGTTCTATGGGTCTGGCATCCAGGCTAGCTATTGCCCGAAGGTCTGTCACTGCTGGACAGACGCACATCCGCCGGACGTCCACAGCATCAAACGAAACGTCTTGACATGAAGAAGTAGCAAAACGGGGTGTTCTGATGATCGTGTTGGGCAGACGGTTCCTGTATCCTCTAATAGTAATACCTTATACGGTCCATGCTGTACAATTGGAACTAAGTCAATTACAGCTGAAGTTACCAAGGTTTCTAAACCATCTGAACTCATGCCGAAGCCATGAGACTAACAACTTCAATAGAATGTTGTTCATGAAGAAGAAGCTACCATCTTTGAGGCAGGGAAAGTTTTCCATTGGTCTTTGCATTGCGGTTAATTTCCGTATACTTGGTTTGTTGACGAACACTGTTACTGTATTTATCGAGGACCTTCTCCAAACTCTCTCTGTAATTTATTACAGTTCCTGTGAGGTAAATAGTTTGACGAAAGTCTAGCGGATGGTTGACGAACACTGTTGCTGTATTTATCGCCATTTGAAGGCGTTTTGGCTAGAACCTTTCCCCCAAACCCTTACAGCTTTCTGTAATTTATCGCAGTTCCTGTGAGGTACATAGTTTGACGAAGACCACGCGCATGTTTGAGCGGGTTGTCCCGGGGTTTGAGCCCGCTGTGGCTTGAGGTCTCCCCCAGGTCTCCCCGGAACAATCCGATGTTCTGCCGGGGAAGACCGTAAATCCCGAGGGCCCATGGGGTCGGTCTAATGAAGGACTCGCCCCGCAGGACGCCCCGGCTCCTACCGTTTGACTGTCCGGCAAAAACAGGTACATAACGAGTCCTGGTCTGGTCTGGTCATTTGAAGTGTCTAACGCCCAGTCCGAGCAAAATCGACAAATAAAAAAATGACAGAAAGACATGTAAAAGTCTTTACCAAAAAAAAAAAAAAAAACGGACAGAAACCAGGCACTTATCTGCTTGGAGATTCCTTCTAGCACAAAATCCATTTTAACACGTAAAGGTTCATACACCAGTTTATTCATTTGCTTGTACCTTTACCCATGCTTTAAGCCGTCCTTGAACTTAACGATACGACTTCTTGCAGTGATTTTCACAGTTTATACGTATGTCAAAATGACTTTACAGAATGATTTACCGCCCATTAGTAGACGTACATCTATTAGATACCTAAATGAGATAATTTGGAGTTAAAGTGTTTCCAGACTGAGATCAAATGTCTCTCTGGCCTTGATCTTTGTGGGGAGGGCAGTTGTGTTTGTACAGCAATATGCCGGCTATGTAGGAATTGTGGTTTTTCCAAATTGACTTTGTCAAGCAGATTGTAACAACCGTTCTCAATCTGCTGGATACACGCACTGGCTGAGAGACATGAGAGGTTAGACGTGCGGTTCTGTTGATGGAGACTGGAGGTTTTGGGAGCGTTTGTGGCAGTATCTGCTGAGTAACCACATCCCTCACTACAATATCTAGTCTGGATGCCAGCCTACTTAGTTCTATTTAACACCTCAGTTTCGCATCCTAGTTACAAGGCAGCAGACTAAAGCCTAACACGGCTGGCGTCCAGGCTATACAAGATCCATTTTCAGGAGTGACCTCTAATCAATATGCTTTGGAGTTGTAGACCAAGACATTTTTACTTTAGAATTTACACACCAAAAATACAGTCCAGCATCTGGCGCAGACTTTCAAACAATAAACTCAACGGCAATGATTGAAACCCCGTCACAAGGAAAGAAAAACATACCGATCGCAACTGTGTCGCTGCCCTGCGCCCGAAGAACGTGCCTGCTGCTTTCAACAACTCCCGACGTCGACTGAAAACTTACTACGAGTCTCGACCACTGAGCCCGTCCCGACACAACTGTTAGACCTTAGACGTCACCAGGAAGCGAGGCAGACAGCTTCAAGGTGGCTGAAGCCGTAAGCACTTTTAACTGTCCACTGTAGCTGTCTTCTACAAGGCCAGTGATATAGATCTGTTGAGCTCAGCACACGAAGGCAACCAAATAGGACGTATAATGTTGCTCTGCCTGTTTCCTAACAGTATGAAAAATTGCCGTAAAGCCCCTGGTTGCGCCAAAACTCGTAAATCAAACCTAAATCATGCTACTTCAAATATGATCTCGCAGGTTCCTATTCCAACAGACACAAACCGTTAAAAGCAATCAAAGTCGTTAAAGTCCATTTAGAAGTCGTTAGGATCTGCCTAATGTGGTCCCAGAGGCCCCGTGTTTCCTTCCTGCTACCGTCTTTCCTCTCTGGTCTGGAGGAAAAACAAACGTTTTCCTGCATTACATCTGGACGGGTTGGAAAATTTGCCAGATTCACTCCCTTTACAGTAGTCTCTACTCAGGACGGCTGGAAAGAGTAGAAATCGGCCAAATAGAGAGATAACATGCCGAGGGAGTTGGTCCGCTAGAGAGTAAATTTTGCCGCACCAGTCTCCCGAAGCCTGGTAGAGGCTACCTTTACAGTGGTCGAATGTACAAGGTACACAAACTGACCAGCCTCACGCTATACAGACCCAGGCATGAATCATTGGCCATCGACGGACTAAACACCATTTGGAGACGTCCCTGTAGCCTGGGCAGCGTGACCGTTGGAAGTGGAGTACAAAAGCTAACAAGACTGGATTCCAGGCTAGTGATTGCAGGCCATTTTAGCCTGGTGAATCAAAGGCTCCGAATGTCTTCCTGTATCCATGGAGACCTAATTGGCATGTTTTCGAAAATCTACCAAGGAAGTTTAGCTCACCAAATACAAGGATCAACCATCGTTGTGAAAGCAACTTGACGATGCATTTCTATCTGGTAAAATTCCTCGTGACAAAAGCAGCCGCAAAAGCGAATTTCTGTGTAGTAATGATATCGTATGACTCTGCGTTTATGTAGTACTAAGTTACGATCAACCCTAAAGTTGAACCTAAAGAAGCAGTCGCAAAATCCAGGTTTACTATCGTAAAAGAATCCCAAAGAATCCTCCCCTGTTATCATAAGTAATCCAAACTTGAGAGGCTGAGAGACGGTCCGAGCAGCTGGGTACTGGCGATGACGTGCAACACGACGTCATGAAAGATTTGTTGTTGTGTTCCAAAATGAACATAGATTCAGTAGTCGTGGTTACTCACAGATCTCCAGTTTACAAAGATGACAAACTGACTGCAAGGAGACGGGTAAAACAAATAAAACTTTGAGAAACTTGTCAAAGCACGTTGCTGATGCTCTGCAGAGCGCTAATATAACACCTTGTCTGACAGTTCTGGGCGTAGTTTAGACATCATTTACCCGTTTGTTTGGGGATAGACTACCAGACTCCTGTTAGAAACCTTGTCAGGATACGAGAAATGATGACCACCGCTGACTTGTGTGCGGGGGAAGGGCTTTGAAAACTAAAAGATCGCTATGATGGATAAACAACACTTGAGTTGCAAACGATCTCCTGCATCTAGTGACTTTGTTTTGTTAGGGAGACCTCATCAGGGAACGGAGAACATGCAATTGATTAGAGCCTTCTGGCGAAAAACAAAAGCTCGACATAAAAGGCGAGGATGCAAAATTAAGATACAGAAAACTCTGCTTCACAGTGCACTGCAATGTGTGTACAAAATCTCTAAACGAGAGTCAGTTTTGTACGAATTTATCCATTGAAGCAATGGACAAAATAGCCCAAATGAGTAGATACACCCTTTTCTGCACTGTATCTTCCTGAGAGGGGCCTTTATCAGGACCATACGGCGGCTGAGTCGCCAGGCCAGAACCTCAGCCCGGCCAGCCCGCTCCACACGGAGACACAGACAGCTAACTCCTTTGTAGCAAAGTCTTCAAATACCTTCTCCTCCTTCGCACAAAGTTCACGACTCAACCCTGCCCTCCCCTAAACCACAGAGGTCCTTACCTTGACCAGTTGCCTCCCTCTAGTCTGCCGAGTACGCGCCAAGACACAAGACGATCCGCCGCGCTGCCACGCGAAGTAGAGAGCTGTGTAGCCTGTGCGGCTTCCGTCTCACATTCTCACGACTTTTCACTTAGCACCTTAACCCGGACCAGATGGGGAGGCGCGGGGAAAGAATGGCGGGAATAGGGCAGGTCGGCACTGCGGGCACGGCACGGATAGCCTGGAGACCAGACACTATACTATACTCCCTTCGGCTGGGGGAAGCCACAAGCCCGGATTCCAGATCTGGCTCACAGGGTCTACACGTTTAAGGCCTCGTTTAAGGTCTAACTGAGGGGAGTCTATGTAAAAATTCCTTGCAGACATCGTGGCTCCTGGAACCAAGGAGCTAGCCTGTATACTAGGCTGGTAGCCCTGGCAACGTCTGGCACCCAGGCTAGAAACGCCCCACTTCCGTGAACTCACCCCGCTCTAAAAATACACCCGACTTCCAGTCAGCGTCTCTTTGTAAATCTTCATCACTCTTTTATTTTGGTGTACCGTATCCTCCAGGCTGTGGTCAGAGCAGGTTGTATATTGTTAGACGATACGTACGAATAAAAGTTGTTTACGTGGAGGACTATTAGAGGTTGAAGGAACTGTCGTCATATCTACCCCGGAGTGAACCCACCGGATTCCTTCTCGGTGTGTCACAGTTCTACACCGTCACACTCACATGTGTTCTCACAACATCTCAGAGACCAGACAAGATCAGATAAGAGACAGTACCTTTTACCATGACGTGACAGATTGATAACTATGGCCTTGGGCTAGGCTCAGGCAGGAGCCTGAAAAGATCTGAAAAGTGTTCCTCTTGGGGTTCAAGTTAAAGACCCTTGAAGAGCCTGTTGGTTTTGTGGTCTCTCTTTCTGCCTCATTTCAAATTTAGTGTGTTTGTTTGTTTGTTTGTTTGTTTGTGTTCTTACTGTGGAGGGACAGCAAGTGGGTAGGAATTACCTAGGTACAGACCACAAAAGCTCAGACACAGGAAGTTAGGCTGAGAGGCTAGCTTCAGCAGGAAGTTGGCCTGGTAGTCTGTTAGTTACAGTGTTAGCTGGATGGCAGTTCAAAAATGCATGGGAGTTCACAATAATGAATATCGAAAGAACACGCAATTTACAAAATAAAACAATAAAAGTTCTTATCTGTACTATAAAAACGAATCAATCAAGGCGCGAACTTTCACCTTGAGCGAGTGATAAAAAATTGGACCCTGTCTTTACAGAGTCTATTATCAATTTAAGTGTGTATTGGCCCTGGGTATAGTCTGGCATCCAGGCCCTACTATCGGCCTGACCACCCTGACTTCTAGCCCCCCCCCCCCAACGCCCTGCGGCTGAAAATCAGTGGGTCACCTCACTCGACGCAACCTGTTTCTTATCCAGCCTCTTTGAAAACCCAACATCCATAAAAGGACCGTTTCTCAAGACCTTTATGATCATATCGTACTCTCCAGGCCAGAGTTCACTGACACAAGCGACGAACGGAATGTCAACTAGGCACATAAACAGAAGAAACCAATAAAATATGACCTTGAGCCGTGTGTGAAATACGAGTGCTTGATAGGGCGTGCGCGCCCCCTGTCGTAAGGCCACTGTTCTGCAGTCAACAGGTGAAACTCCCTGACCTTGAGGGTTGAGATGTAGCAGAGAACTGAAGCAAAAGTGAAAACTATCCCGGAGAGGGGCAACTACTTTTCCTGTACCCGGTATCACCAAGAGTAATGTTGTACTCACATAGGTTAATAGCAGTAACATATAACCAGATGTAGTATTGAACTGTAACGTTAACATTATACGTGAACATTAGATCTACCGGCATAATTACAATGTATTTAATGGATCTTGAACGTCCAATCCTCACTGCATAAACGTTTTGGAAAAAGTCCCAATCTAATTCTTAAGGCGACTTTACTGTTTGTTACAAAGTTACAATCCGTTTTATAGATCGTTATTATTAGTTATCTGTTCCCCAAAATTTAAACTAGTCCAAATTTAGACGAGACAAATGTAGAACACATTTTGCATGTCAAGACCACCTAGCACTGTGTGTTAGTGCTATGATTTATCGATGCATTCAAGTATAGCGGAATGGATCACAAGTCACATGCTTATCACAAAATGATAATAACACCACTGGCTAATAAATGATTACGTGTCAGTTAGATAGCCTGGGTGCCAGACTGTTGCCAGGGCCTTGCCTGCAAACAGGCCCTCCTCGGCCCCTGGGCTGTCCGCAAGGTAATTTTACCACAGACACCTGAGGTTTTCACACAATCAGTACTACACAAATGGGATGGATAACCAAAGCTACCATGTCAACGTCTGGCAGAGGAAACGACTCCGTGCGGCCTTCAAATCTTCCCCACTCAACAGAATGATGGCCTACCAAAAAGTTTTTTGAAGAGACTGGTCCAATTCGTGAGAGTTTCTCTCAGACTCCTTCCCTTCCGTGCAGGTCCTGTACGGCTGTACGATAATTGTAACCCGGTGGTGTGTTGCGTGGCTTGACAGTGTCACGCACGGAGTCCTGGCAGATGTCCCAGACTCTCACTGTCAAGATACACCTTATCAGCGCTGAAAATGTGGGCCGATATTAACCCTAAATACGTTCCAGACTCTTTGCGAGGATGTGGATGTTTGTCTTCTCAACCATGGGGAAACCGGCTATTCAGGAAACAAAACAAAATACAACGAAAGACATTTTGATTCGTCGCTAATGTGTCTTTGCAGTTTCAAGTAGGTGATGCTCTATATACATGTGCGTATCATTGGCTTGAGTCAAACGTATGGAACAGAGTATGGGACGGGTCATATCAGCAAGCAGAAGTAAGTACGTGCATGTAGATGTCCAACTAACAAAAGTTCTTATGTTGAGTTCTAGAATGATACTAGTGGCAGTGTAGTATTTAGTAGACTAGACAACATGCACAGGTTGCCCCTAGTGCAATATCGATATCGTCGACGCCGCTTGCTACTGCACTGCAGCAATACATAAATCACCATTATCGTAATTCTGTAATGTTCTCAGCATGGTGCCTGTGGATCCTGCCTTGACATTCAACTTGGAGTCATCCATGTCACGGAAACTCCTCCGGGGCGACGCAGTGAACTTTGTATTTAAAGCATCTGCTTCTGCATTATATCATGGGAAAGTCAATGCCTGTAGAGTCTTTAGGAGTAAGGAGTAGTAAGGAGTAAAGGTGGTGACTTTCCGTTGATGAAAGCCAGTCGATTCGAACCGCGACTTCTCACTAAAGTTCGATGTCGTCGGGTACACTCTTTGCACGGATCTAAATCAGTGTTTACGACCAGAAAACCTCCCGGTCCCTTAAAGCGTGTCCATGCACTTTTAAGCAACCGTCCATCACTCCACAAGCGGAGGATTCTAAATTTATTTCTTACGGTTCACGGCTATGATACGATGTTGTAACGAGATGCCAAACTTACCTTGAACTTTTGCTACAGCTTTATTTGCGGTTTGGCTCGGGCTGGCCCCCTGGTCTCTAGGGCTGTCGGTAGGTAGGTTGGTTTGGAGCCACGCTCCCAGCGCCTGATTCTTTATAGCAGGTCTCTGCGTCCTAAGTCCTGGATGGTTTCCACTAAATCATTGAGAACACGACAGACGGGAATTCCGATCCCTTGCGAGGTGAGTCCCTGCCAATGTTGTGGTGTCCCGGAAAGTGGCTCGAGAGGCTCAAGGAACAACACAGGCCATGAGGCTGGAATCGGTCCAAAGCCGTCAGGTACCTCTGGTGCCAGCCTGTATGCCAGAATCATAGCACGCTAAGCCCAGAGCTAGCCAGTGCGTTGCCTGGATGCCAGACCCATAAGACGCATACTGACGGGAGCTGTGGTATAATTTCCTTGGGGGAATGTTGGCCTTGAGCCGAGGAACTGACCTGTGTAGGCCCTGGAAAGAGTCTGGTACCCAGGCTACAGAGTCCATGGGGGAATCAAGGGACTAACTAGAGGTGATGAGGAACTCGAAGCTTGTTGTTGAGCCTCCGAGCAGTCGCAATCACGTTCGCTCATTGGTCGAGCGGCAAAATGGCTGCCTAGCAACGGCTAGTCTTGAGTCAGAAGACCCGTGCACAGTGAGACCCGCTTTTCTTTTAAGAAAAAAATTTCGACTACCAGGGGTCACTGACCATGATGTGGGTCATCGTGACTGTGGGGTCACTGACCGCATACAAGTCGTCATGGAGAGAGGAGACAGTAGTATATAACCCGTACCATCACGTGCAGGCATTTAACGGTAAATTTTGCGGCACATTCAGGGTTAAACTTGGCGTAGACAGAACCAACTAGGGCACTGGTGCAGACGAACAGGCGAGAGTTGAAGGTTACTGGGTGTCTAAGTGGAACAGGACGAGCAAGAACTTGGACCCGCGCCTCGGCGGAGTGGTTGAATGTCTGCCGACACAGTCTGACCAAGAGTGGGGGAACATCGTAACATTCTCTAACTTGTACTGCTTGGAAAAAGCAGACAGGTAGTATAATAAAGAATGTTACGATTTTGGTTCACAGTGTTTGCTTGAAGTTGAAGATCAGAAAAGCATGGTTGTGTTCCGACCTACTAGTGAATTGAAAATGAAGGCAAAGCAAGAAACGTACTTTATATATCACTGACTGATATAAAGTTAGCAATGATTTTCAAAATGACATTCAAGCCAGCATAGATCTCGTTCTCTTGTTCATTTGTTTTGATCATTCCTCTTAGTACCAACTAGTGGAGTCAGTCCTTTTGCGGTGTTCTTTTCTGTGCCTTCTCCAACTCTCCAACATTTTTTTGTGTGAGTAGTTCCAGACATCAATGAAGACTAACCTGGCAGGCGTGACAGTTCAGGCCTGATCACACCATCGTTGTACGACAGGTTTACGACAACAAATTGCGTACGTTCCTTGGACAGTCTGGGATGTGTTGTACAAAATCCAACTGTCTTGTCAAAGGTTACCGCAGGACCTTGTCAACAGTCAGTAAATTCTACGACAAAAATAAAACCGCACAATGAATGTTAATGCGGTAGTTTGCTTGGTTTAGTGGTTAGCAACCTTCTTATGTACCATGAGGCCGCGCCATAGTTGACTCCTGGTCTAGCCGTTTTGAATTACTACTGGCACGCCATTTGTCGACAAAAGTTCTACAGCCAATATCTATTTGTTGGCCAGCCTTAATAGTCTTTGTCTGACAGGGCAGCATTGAATGTACGTCACTAATAAAAGGCAGGATACTAATACGGGTTCACAGACATCCATTACAACCATTAGTATGTAATGCGCACTTCAACCGCTAGATGACACCCCTCACACGGGGGCACAGATTTGCCCCTTCAGATAGCACGAATGCCCAGGTCCGTTGTATGTGTATTACTTTACGCAAAAACATGCAAAAGTGTGGCAAACTTTCTTAAAATGTGTTTTCTTAAATTTTGGGATTAACATTATACATTTCATAGGGTGCACTGCCTTACATCCATTCTGTAGGGTCGACAAAACTTCACATCTAACCACTGTGGCATCTAACGGAACGTTCAGAAAAACAACACATGTTTTAGAAAGGGATACACTTAACGTGACTCATATGCCATTAGTTCTTATCTGTTAGTTTTTAACCTCGCTAAGGCGAGCACTAGCCTAGTCCCAACAACAGGGCCGCCCTGGCCAGAAATGTTTATGTTGTGAAGCTCGGAAACTCGGCTGATAAGCGAGGTTACAATAACAGGATCACGGCTTGTACAGGGGAAGTGTCACGGCTTGTAGATAGTGAAGAGGAAGACACCAGTTTACACGGTTTAGATACACATCAGTTGTACTGGCTCACTGACACCGTAAATATACGTTTGGTCTTGTCTCCCAATATATTGCAAATATAGCATGATAGATACTGATCACACGACAATATTTTGATATTTTGACAAGTCAAAGTTGCCCAGTTTTTATCCATCAACTGTAAAATCTATAGTCAATATTGTTTTGTAAATGTTTTGTTCCGTATCCGCTGACCTTGATGCTTTATGCCAACGTCAATGTCGGTTTCTTTGATGCTTTATGCGAACGCCGACGCCTGTTTCTAAAAGCTATCTCGTGTTATACGAAAGTTTTTACTATATCATTCTTTTACGCTGTCATTTCTTGTTTTTCTAATGAAGTTGGGCGTTTCTTGAAGTTTCTTGGAAAGTTTGGAAAAGTTTTGATCTGCCCGCCGATGTCTGCCACCTGTTGCGTCCCGCAAACGGCATGATGGGAAACACATGTCACGTGATCAAAGGTGTGGTGGAAAATCCAATATGGCGCCTTCCTGCCCACCATAATAATGCATTCGGAGGACTTTGTCGTCATTTCCTTCTCTATTTCCTTCTTCTGACGAACAATTTAGTATCACGATGTCACAGGCAGCAGTCAACACATCATCTCTACCCCTGGAGATCAGGGCCAAGCTAGCGGAGCTGGAGCTAGAGCTCTCCGAAGGTAGGGTGTTCCGATCGCCGATCGTTTTTTTTTCTCATGATCGCTCGGGCGGAAAGGGATTCTTGTTTGCCAACAAAACGGACCCTATGTTCGCTACATATCGAAGTGTGTGTTCTCCGATAGCTGGGTATAAGCCATATTCCATGGGGGTATCTTTTAGATTTCAAGCTAGCTTAAAGATAAGGCGAAATTCCTAGGTGTTTTTGTTTTAGAAACCTGTCTGTGTACGAAATCGACAGGCCGGTTTGTTAGTGAAATCGACACAGGCCGGGTAGTGACAGTCTGTGCCGGTCGGCGAGTGATCATATTTGGCCCGCCGTATTTCCGGGGTTTGTGAGGTGCCGACAGACTTTTTAGATTATCCCCAAGCTTTCTGGCTGGCCAGCGATGTCATCTCGCCAGACAGCCAAGGCTTCCTGTTATTCCCGTTTCATCTTTTTGCTGTGTCTTGGCTTTCTCGTACGCAATTCATCACAACCGTTACGTTTTGACAAGCTGACAGTTTGGCAGAATATTTCGACGTTTTATCAATTTCCCCGCAGCTTGCTTGTCATCCCTGCCGTACACCAAAGTGTCTTTCCGTGGCTGGATTACCAATGCGAGCTCTAACCTGCAATCGGCCCCGGTTTAAATCGATACCTTCCCTGAGCCGGGGAAGACAAATTACCACACAGCCTCTGGGACGACCCAAAATTGCATGAATTAAACCATAAACACCCGACTATCCAGACATCTGCGGGCTCTCATGACCAAAAAAGGCAAAACGGGGACACCAACTAACCCCAGAGGCTGACTCTGGGAGAATGTAGTCTACCTTGCTTAATTGGTTCGAGCTACTTAATCCAGATGTCAAGTGTAGTCTATTCATCTTCTTTGTAATCCCTACACACCAGTCCTTTTAATCTCAGGCTCTGTCCTCTTTTCTGATCTGCTCTGGCCACAGCGAGTCCAATTGTTTGACCAATAGGCTTGACCCCAGCTGTGGAATACTGTGTACTGCTGTTTCATTCCCAGGATTTCACTTCTCTAGTGTACAATAGTATCATGGGAGGGCTCCAAATCCACAGCTAGTCCAGGCTTTGAGGCAATAGCATGCATTAACTCGATTGAGTGCGATCGCCTGGTCGGATTACTGTACTTGATACGCTCAAGATCAATACAGCATTCAGTCCAGGGCTATACAGGCACCGTAGCCACAAAAGAAACCATCGAAATGTGGTGTGTGATTTGTAGAGTACGACGATGTATGTTTTTGAGCTGTGTCAGACCTTACGCCCCCAGGGAGGGCCAATTCCTGCTCATTGTCGCGACCAAGGCTACGGTTTGGCGCTTAACTTAATTTACTTTTGTGTAGCCTCAAGTCCAGCATAATGCTTTCTCTATAAAGCTGAAAAATCCAAGGTCAATGTTACCGATACGGCGATACCGTTCAAGTATAACATAAACAATTAGTTAAATCGCGATTCTAATCAGTGTTCTGTATAGCGTGATATATCCCTATATGACATGTACATATTTTACAGAGTTTAAAGATATCTCTGTGAGTCAGTATCAAAAATAAAAACAGGATGGTGCAGTTCCTGTACAAATTGAACTCGAGTTCAAATTCAAACACAAACACAAGGAGGGGTAATAGTCGTAGCATGACATGGCTGGTGTGTCATGGTGCGTTTGTCAGCAGCGGAATCTCAGTCGGATTAATGGCAGATTCTTCCATCACTGATGAGTTTACACTGGGTCCGCCCTGGGTCTACCCAGCATCTATGGTATGGGGGACGGTTGGGTTCAAATTCAAACAGAAAAGCATTGGGAGGGATCAGCCATTCATAAATACTGTAGCCAAGCTCCCGTGGGGTTCATTATGCATAAAATTCCATAAATGTCCTGGAGTGATTATAAATTATGCTATTGTATAATATCAGCATTAATGGGCTGGGCTGCAAAAATTTGATGCAAAACAAATGGTATGATAATGCATTTTCAAGGTATTTCTTACAAAATTTACATGAGAAATAAGAAATGATTTCCAATATAAATTCCAATATAGAATACTCATTATTTTTTTACTATTGAAGATCATTGATTCGAAAAATCTAATGCTATATTTCATGTGTATTTGTTTGCAAATACAAAGGGATATCTTTCCATAAACAGTCCAAAAAGGAGACATAATACATACAGGACCAAGAATCATTCTATATATGGTATTTCTCATATCTGGAATATGGTAATGCTTAATTGGAATATCTCAGCATGTAATTTGAATCCTGTTATTCTTTTCCATAATTAGCCTTATCAACAACTGATGTTAATCTGCCATGATAGGGTGACAAGCTATCAAGAGCCTATTAGCAGCCAGAAGAAAGGGGGTGGTCCTAATTAGCTAGATCCCAAAATAGAAAAGAAAATAGTCAAATTTGCTAAAAGTAAACCTACACCAAGAAATTAGATACAGTGTTGGAGCAATGCTAGGCCAGAACAATTGAATTTGTTGGTTCTCAAATGTAAAAGAAAGGTAACATTTTTGATGACACTATTACAGTGATGTTGCTGGTGCTACATGTACATGTATGTAGAAGTTTTGGTAATCAGATTTTTGTAGAGTCTGTATCTTTTTTGTATGTTTGGATTTGTCTACTTTCTTACAGTGTAGAATCAGCATTGTTTGGTGCTAGAAATGACTGGAGTATGCCACAGGCCCCTTATAAGGGTCCCGACCGTTTTGCTCCAGGCTAGTGCCTGTTTTCCATTTGTTACATCCAAGTGACCAAGCCAGGCACAGTTTACATGGACGGCTAATTTATGGTAGCCTTATCTCTCCCAAACGGTGTGACAACAGTCTACAAGAATGCAGCCTGCAAAATCCCTTCCAAAAGCTGTGCTGGCTCTGGCATGTGACAAATTTGACATCGCTGTAATCCAGTAGACTTGACGAGGATTGTATTTAGTGTACTAGAATTACAAGCAGTTGACCTTTGTATTTCATACGGCATACGACACTCCCTTGGTATAGCTTTGGCTTTTGTAGAAATTGGCTGGTATTAGATTTTGTTACCAGGGTCATACGAGGTCCCAGAAAGTTATAAAAAGAATTATGACTCTTATTTCACTGTTTTTAGATTCAATATACTCATATAAGGTGGTAATTATCATCCAACATGAGTAAGCTAGCAAGTAGCAGCCATGAATATGGTATATAAGATAACCTTCTGACTGCTGAGGTCCCTTCTATGCAACCAAACTTGTATCAGTTACAGCACAACACAGCTTGTGGCAGGTTAAGTTGCTTGAGAAAAAGATTAGGCCCCTTGGCTGTATCAGCTTGTTTTGCTTGTGTATGAGATCACTATCTAATCACCTGTAATTAGGCATGTTTAATTTCTAGTATTGCACAGTGTATTTGCATAAATGCCACTCAAGTTACTACTAGTGTGGAAAAATCTTGGTCTTCATTTTGTGCCTTTTGGAGGGCACATATAAATGTAAAGATAGTGAAAAGGGTTTATAGCAAATAGTATGTACTGTCAGTACAGTAGTACGTTAGGGAATGTTTGTATTCTTTTGTTAGTTGCCTGTCTGCGAGAGACAAGTGAGTAAACATACAACTGACTCAGCCAGTCACAGCTTGTGAACCATGAATGCAGGTTTTTAGCTAAGCCAATTTGTCCCTTTGTTGACACCAAAGAGAACTGAAGAACTGACTCATGCAATTTTTTTGTTCCTTTGTTTGTCAGCGAAAGATGAAACAAACAAACTGGAAGTTGCATTGTAGCTGTGACAAAATTTATCACGTTTGGGTGTAACTATAGGGGATTAGGATGTCTCTTTGAGAACTGGACAAAAGGCCTAAACCGTGTGCATTCAAAGTTACATGTATTTCAGACTAAATACCTGAAATTTAAAAGAAGTTCATGGCTCAAAATACTGGGTGACAATTGGAGCTGTGCACCTAATTTTTGACACATGCATGCACCCATGCACCTACTGCAAGCATCTTTGTCGGTTACGTTGTATGGTAAGAAGTGAGGTAATATTGTATACAGGCATACAATATATTCTTGACATTTAAGCATCAGGAAAAAACTTTTCTGTAATTACTTTTCTGAGTAAACTGTAGAATTTCAGATTCAAGATCTGAAGAGAAGGTGAAAGGTTTTCTATTAGTTTGCTAACATTCTGTTCTGTTTCATTTCATATTGTGCACCTTAAGTTTTCCTGTGCACAAAAATGAATGTCAATCCCTTATAATAGTAATAAACAAGGAATTCCCTTCTTGTGGCCAAACACGACAATAGGATGTCTGTTAGACAGGTGCTAACTGGTCTGTAGTCTCCTGAAATCCTTCCTGACAGGTACTGAGTCATGACGTTATTCCAGTCCGCCATGTTTTTGTTTATTCTTCGTGTAACTCGACAACAGTTCCCGACAGGTGGGCAGGAAATTGGCAGAATTGTAATGTAAGGCCCAGGAAGGAAAATCAGCACTGTCATTGAAAAATACCTTACGTCATCTACTACTCATGTGAAGAATTGGTAAGGGTAAATACTGGCACTATAGTCAATACTGTTGCAGAAAGATTGTCATTTCCTTTTTCCCTAAGGAGGTACAAAATAAGAGCAGAACCAGAGCGTTGAGGAAAAGGATTTCCCTCTTTTTCTACAGGAAATTTCAATTTTAAACTACCTCTCAAACTAAAAAGATGTTCTGCAGTTTGGTATTTTGAGCTGATGTCATGGTAGGTTGGTACACAATGATTTCTGTTAGGTGTTAGCATTTCTGTTACCTGAGTCAATATTTGTTTGTTGCTTCAGGTAAACCATTGCACACTTCTTGGTGAGGTAGAAAAATATGTGGTCGCAAGTGAACACAAGTAAAAAGCTGCATGTAAAGAGTAGGTTTCCATTTTAATTCTGTAAAGCAGTGTTAATTTTGTTGGGTACTTCTTTGTTAGCTCTGAGTCTCTGACCATACTAATATCCTAAACAGGTATTCTGTTTGGAAAAGACTGAAATTTCACCACATTACGACCCAAAACTTTTCCCAGTTGAAATGATTTTTCTAATTTGTAAATTTGTCATATTAGAAATACATGTAAATTTATAGCTTGTACAACCAGCTTAGCCCTTGTGTCCATGTGACCATAGTATGGAACAGTTGTAGAGCACACAGGCTAAGACCTGTGTGTCTGAGTGGTAGAGTGATATCTGTAAAGGCTTGACAGTCATCACTGGTGCATGGAGCTGTACTGTTGGTTCTGACATGCTGACATGACACTGTGGCCTGACTTAGGACACTACAAGTCAACAATCTGTGTGTTACGTCATACAAGCATCTTGGGTTATATGTAGTCTAGGTCATCACTAGTATTATGTTGCCTCTACTTTGATATGCAAGACAATTAGTGCAGGTAAAACGGGAGCTGTGCAGGTATATCTGATGTCTACCTGCACCTAGACTGTACTGGTCCATGTACTGGGTATATACAGGTTAGTGCAGGTAAACTTGGAACTGTGCTCTGGATGTGGATGATACAAAAAATTAGATACTGATAGTCAGTGCCAATGTTTAGTTGTGTTAGGTTGGTTCAAAGCCTGTATTTGAAGATTGGTTGTTTCAAAGTGAAATATTATCACTGATATCAGGCCCAAGGATTCTTGGCAAGGTTTACTGGTGCTTCAAACAGTGAGTTCACAGTAGTAGTAACACCAGCTGGCAAAATTCCACATCTCACTTGTCCAAAGTACCCACACACCACAACTTGGCCTTGAGTTAGGAATGTCGTGTTTGTTTTGGTAGCTATTGTGTTAAAATGGACAACTTGAATGGAGAAGTTATGTCCATTCACTACAGCTGGCCACCCTATTGTCTGTATTGTACAGACCAGGCCTGGTTGTCTACACCACTAAATACTACTCACAAAATGTGGCCCTTTTTGTGTGCTTGGGGATTTTAAACAACAATGATGTATGGTTGCTGTTTATTTTGATTGGTTATGTCATTTTGCAGCTGCCAAGTATACTTTGTATGATTAACTCGAAATTAAGCATAGCATTAAAGTATTGTACTTTATATCTAGCCATGTTTTAAGTTTTTTTTTCTATCTCTGTGATCTTTTGTAGAATTAAATACAAGCTATCATGAACTTGGTATCAGAAGGCTGTTATGCGATTAGGGAATTTTAGCAATATTTATTTTTGCTTTTGATTCTAAAAAAGAAAATGTGAAAAACAGTTCCCATTGGGAGAAGGTTATAAACGATGTAAAAATACTTGACCTTGAATCCTATGTACCATTTAGCACATGTTGTTTTGTTTTTGTTGTAAGTCCAAGACACATGACATTGTTACTTACCCCTTGTCAGGGCTCGAAATTAACATTGTCCCAGTGTCAAATGACACTAAATTTTCAGCTCGGGACAATTCAAATTACATTTCGGGACAATTTCGGGGCAATTGGAAAATTCTGAGACTGTCCAAGTCATTTAGGTACACAATCCACCCATCCTGCTGCAGGCCGCCGGCAGCCCATAATACTCTGACAAACATTTACATCAAACCAATCAGGGATTCCAAATGTCGGGGAGGGGGGCCTGGAAGATGGTGCGCGCTCATGATACTATCATTTATATCATACCCGGGCCGCGATAACGTTCGATAACTGGTTCTGGACCGGGCCGTACTTTAAGGTACAGCCCGGCCTCCATGGTTTCCATAGAACGATTGGAACGGAGTTTCGTCCTAACATCGTGCACCGCTTTCGAAAATTCGAATACAGAATCCAAACGTTGGAACTGATGTTGTTGCATTTGAGGGTTTAGGGGCACCAACTTATGGCTCATCTTGCATTGAAAGACGTGTTTTCTTGGGTGGGTTATAATGACATAAATAAAATACAACACGGTCCCGACCCTCCCCCGGGCGATACGTAATACCCGTGTTGTATTCTATATGTATTTCCCTACAGTCTGGGAAAAATTATGGACATTTACTGTACTAATAAAGTGGACAAGTTGTACAAATTGAGTTGTTGTTTTCTTATTGTTGTCATAAACTTAATTCCTGAAAAGCAGATCTGGGACAGTCCATCCTCAGTTCGGGACAATTGAAATCTATTTTTGGGACAATTCTGGGACAATAGTAAAAAAAGTTAATTTCGAGGCCTGCCTTGTATTGTTACATTGAATAAAACATGAGGTGGTAACAGTCAATGATTTGAAAACATGTCAACTGTTTTCAGTCCAAAGTGCAATCATTCCTGTAGTTGTCCATTGTGTCATTTCAGAAGTATGCAAAGGGTTAGTACATTATGTTTTGTACATTATGTATGTATGGAAGGATAAACTTTCAGTTCAAACAGTACACATTTACAAATGCAATATCAAAGTATGTTATAGAGAAGGAAATATGCATGTTTTTTAAAAATCTTATCTCTCATTTTTCTTCTAAGGAAAATGCATTAATATAACAATGCAAGTTGATAACGGACTTACAAAAACATTACAAGGCTGCTGCCTCCCCTGACATATCTACTGGTGTGTCCCCTTGATTGACAGATGAGGTGGTGAGAAGTGTTTGACCCAGTAGAAGACAGGTCAGCCTCTCCAGGGGGTGTGTAGGCTTTATAGGTATCTGTATAGCCTATCTAGCAGGATTCATTCAGTGTCATAACTTGTATCCTCAGCATAGCCTCCCTAGCAGGCTTCGCCCATGTTTTGATATTCAAGAAAATTTCTTGGTTCTGTATAGTTTTCTCAATGATGAAATGATCAGAAAATTGGTATGTATCTATATATTCAGGAAATACAATGTAGCACATAATATACATATGCCCAAAATGTTGGCCACAGATATTCTTAAGGAGGCTGACAGGCTATCTTGTGAACTTGTGTGGTTTTATCAAACACTGTACAGAATGGTTTGATCATTTGTTGTATTAGCTATGAGACTGAGTGAGTGAGTGAGTGAGTGAGTGAGTGAGTATATTATTATCCATACCTCTCTGATTATATATAATCGATAGAATCATAGTAACAAAATGCTGATGTGCCAAACATTTGGTTTTCTGTAATAGAGTCAATTCCGCGTCACCGAGTGGGTTGTTATTGTCATTATTTAGAAATGTTTTGAATTCTTTGTAATTGTTTGTCTAAGAAATTTCATAATTTGGAAATATTTTGGAAATCTATCTATCTATAAATCTATCATGTTCTTGATTCAGGAATGATAACGAAAGGTGGCATAAATTTTGCATCTTCTGTAAATGGAGACAAGGTGCAAAGAAAGAACCAAGGTCTTAAAAACTAATGGGATTTCTTTCTCAGAATATAGAAGCCAGAAATATTGCTGTGAAGTTGGGTTTCTGGGGCAATGCTGGTGGTGTAGTAAATTCTGTTGTTAATGCACTACTTCTACCTCTACCTGTACTTAGTGTTCTCCATAGGGACATAATGTGAGGTAAAAAATGTCTCCCCTGGCTTTGAGTTCCTGTGACTGATCATTTTCATCCAATATTTTCAGCTCAGTCATCTTTGGAACCCAGCCAATTTGCAATCAGTGTTGGAATGCAGTACAGTATATAGAAAATGAAATTTGTAGACCTGTTTAATTTATGAAGCTGTGGCTTTGGCCACCATAGACAGAAATGATTTTGTATGCAGATCTAGGATTTACTAAAATGTTTTAAATGAGTGGTAACAATAGGTTTAATGGTCTTTTGTGAGTGCAGCATTGTTCATGGATTGTCATCACAATTGTTATTGTAATAACTCTAATAGAGTCGATCACTCCAGAGGACAATAACTAACATCAGACAATTAGAATTACTGGTGCATTATGTTGAGTCTTGTTTGATAGCTTTTTAGTTATTGTCATGTACTTCAATTGTTAAAAATGATGTCACATTAAAGATGTATTCAACCCTCCCACCATTCATATATTGGACACTCCCTACTTTGATTTTTATGACCTTCTCCAACCCCACCCGTCACATTAGTGATTCAGCCCTTGTTTCTTTCTTTTCCTCAAAAATGAGTCAGGTTCTATTTTTACTTTTTTGTGTGAAACCTCACAGATACACACAGGTGTTCTTGGTTTGAGCAAATTTTTGAATTGCCTGGCACTGTGTTATGAAGTAATTTGTTTGGTATGACTCATGAGTCATGCTATGGTCTGACAGTCAGCTGAGTAGGCTAATTTTAAAGGTTGCTGACCCAGAATGACCCTAAATTCCACACCCTAATTGTATGAATGACCTCATTAGAAATGGTTCTGAGAACTCCAAGAGATGTCCATCCTGGTTCATAATTGATTCAGTTATAATACTTTAACCTTTAGCATACTGTAAGTTTTTGGTTAAAATATTTTGTGAAAATACAGAAGATATGTTCTTGTGTTGTACTATATACTTTCAATTCCTTATTTCAAATAGATATTCAAGTCCAAAATGTCCTAGTTTCTTACTATACTTATGATATCCAGATAACATAATTTTATCCCACCCTGTTTGGAATTATGGCATCTCCCGTTGGATGCACATCATTTTGCCATATTTGTATGATTCATGTTGTGTAATAAATGATTATTAGAATTATTATTCAAGTCCAAGTAGGCAAATACAGGATGGCAGTAGGGATTCCCCCCTAAAAATCTGTCATGTTAATCTGTTTATTCACATTGTACAAGGACAATCTACCAGAATCAGTAGCGATCCATTGTGGGCTGGCCTAAAACATAATTTTTTTTATCTACTGCATTATGTATCCATTTATTTTCCCCATGGGGAATATAGGAATGAGCTGGAATGAAGAATTATCATAATCAAGGCATTATGAAAGATGTTAATGTACAAATCAAGTAGTCAATGGTATGGATGTATGGGTTTTGGGTGGCAATCATGTGGAATTAATAATTAGAATGTCAAAATGTGTATATGTGTATGTGTACATTGTATATATATATACATATATGTATGTATGTGTGTATGTGTATATTTTGAGTTCACTTGTATATGTGAATAGTTATATATAACTGGTATTACATGGCAGCAATGGTATTTTCCTTACAATACAGCTTTGATCTATTATTTATAAACTGGCCCTGCACTTTTATGCATTTTTGCTGTGTCAGCCAGGTACATTGTATTTAATAGGAAGTTACAGTACATGGATTATCCACATATAATGTGATTTTTGAATTAGTATCCCACGATAGACAGCCTTCTCAAAAAAATTTAGAGTAGGTGGCTGATAAGAAAAAGTAGCAGGCGAGCCACGAAGTGGCTCGAAGCGAGCCGCGCAGCGGCTCGCAGGGGGAGGGTACGGGAGGGGGGTGGCCCCCCTCCTGTTGGGGGGGTCCGGGGGGCCTCCCCCGGAGGAAATCGTAAAAATTAGACCCCTAAACATCGTTTTTGGTACATTCTGAGCAGCTTTTATGGCAATCTTGTGGCTCCAAAATTTACTGTTCGTGCACAAATAATTCCGGAAAAAGGCTGTATTAAAATTGTTTGCCACTCCGATCGTATTACGCGCGGTCCTTGCGCCCGGCCACAAAATGCAGAAAAATAAAGAAAGCATATTTAAATGTCAATTTGATCGAAAACATAATCATTGGGATGTGAAAAAATGTCACAGTTTCGCTTTTTGGAAGTTTTGTTTCTGTTTTGACGGTTTAATTCTAGCGGGGTGCGATCCATAAATGCCCTATGGAAATTCACCCCGCGTCCCGGTACACTGACTTCCGGGTTCCTTGAACAAGAAAATTACGAGAAAATGGCCAAAAATCGGCGTAGAGAAATATACATCTTCCCGAAAATTCTTTTAATTATGTATTTCTTTAATAGGATGTTGCTTAGTAGTCGTAGAAAAAACGTAGAAAGCAGCGTAAATGTGTCTCTTCTTCACCGGCGAGAGCCTGCCGGCGAAGAAAAATCTTCCCGCGCTGCCGGCTGCTGGCCACATCGCTTATCCAATCAGAACGCAGGTCATGTGAGGTGAACCAATCAGAGCGTCGATCGCATGCTGCTACTTAATATTCATGACAAGATGGCGCCTGAAAGCTCCTGTTTTTGTACGTGTGCGTGTTTTTATTCCGGGGTTTTGACGCTGATTTTTGGCTAGCCGTGATTAAGCTACAAATGCCACACTAGTGGAGACAACAGATGAGTGATCATTTTACGATCGACAAGAACTTTTGATGAATGAAACAGCTGTGAAATCTCGCTGATGGCGATTTGTTTTTGAAAATTTGTCTCTGTGTATGAAAGATATGAACACGCTTCTATACATGTCTTGATATTTTTTGACGTGATTTGTACTAGTTATTTGTAGCAGGAATGTTACTAGTGCCGGGAGAAGTTGGGAAGGTAGCGGCTTGATAAATTTTCGTGAGCAACGAGTTTACGAAGCAAGTTCCGCCTAGCTCGAGCGATACAGCTCCGCGGATACAACTCGAGCCCCGAACAAGACCCTCCCCCCGTAAAATTTCGGCCGCTCTGGCCGGCCGCGGGCCGCTCGTAGAAGCAAACGCTGACTCGTGCATTAGAAATCTACACAGGAGGCTAAGAAAGAAGCAGTTTTCAGATCCAGAAAGCTAGCAGAAATTTGTCTGAAGTTCGTCAGAAGAAATGAGCCGGTGAAGTTTGTGAGAAAATGTAACGGAGCTTACTTGTTTTTCTGAAAATTTAGACGAAAGTAGCCGGCGCAAAAATTTGAAAATTTTGACGAAAGTAGCCGGCGCAAAAATTTGAGTAGGCGGCGATTTTCGCCGGTAGCCGGCTTGTTTTGAGAAGGCTGATAGAACCTTTTAGGTACACAAATTTTGTAGATATATCTTTCACTACAATCGAGTGGACCCATCCAATGCTCTATTGTACATGTGATCAATAATAGAAAATAGAAAATTCTGGCAAAGGGAATTGATTTGAGGCATGTTCAAAGCAGTTTTAGACAGTTATGGACAGGTGGAGTTAAGAAAGGATTACCCTGGGTATTTGTACATTCAAATTACAAAGGCAGTGAACAATATATACCTGCAAATTTCAACTTCCACTTAGTTAGACTTCACAATGCTCCTGCATATAGCTCACTGCTACCATCTGTGCTACTATATATTCTGGTTGATATACAACAGCAACAAAATGAACAGTGTTGACAAGGTCTTGATCTTCCCGAGTTCTGTAATACAATCGTGATGAAA
>NW_017802935.1:2503934-2542365 GCF_001625305.1 Branchiostoma belcheri
GTGCTTCAAACAGTGAGTTCACAGTAGTAGTAACACCAGCTGGCAAAATTCCACATCTCACTTGTCCAAAGTACCCACACACCACAACTTGGCCTTGAGTTAGGAATGTTGTGTTTGTTTTGGTAGCTATTGTGTTAAAATGGACAACTTGAATGGAGAAGTTATGTCCATTCACTACAGCTGGTCACCCTATTGTCTGTATTGTACAGGCCAGGCCTGGTTGTCTACACCACTAAATACTACTCACAAAATGTGGCCCTTTTTGTGTGCTTGGGGATTTTAAACAACAATGATGTATGGTTGCTGTTTATTTTGATTGGTTATGTCATTTTGCAGCTGCCAAGTATTCTTTGTATGATTAACTCGAAATTAAGCATAGCATTAAAGTCGATGAAGGTTAGACATCCAGGTAATACGATAGCCAAAAATCAAAATCATATCCAGTTGCTTGAGTAACTGTTTTTTGGCCATAGCATTAAAGTATTGTACTTTATACCTCACCATCTTTTAAGTTTTTTTTTCTATCTCTGTGATCTTTTGTAGAATTGAATACAAGCTATCATGAACTTGGTATCAGAAGGCTGTTATGCGATTAGGGAATTTTAGCAATATTTATTTTTGCTTTTGATTCTAAAAAAGAAAATGTGAAAAACAGTTCCCATTGGGAGAAGGTTGTAAACGATGTAAAAATACTTGACCTTGAATCCTATGTACCATTTAGCACATGTTGTTTTGTTTTTGTTGTAAGTCCAGGACACATGACATTGTCACTTGCCCCGTGTATTGTTACATTGAATAAAACATGAGGTGGCAACAGTCAATGATTTGAAAATATGTGAACTGTTTTCAGTCCAAAGTGCAATCATTCCTGTAGTTGTCCATGATGTCATTTCAGAAGTATGCAAAGGGTTAGTACATTATGTTTGGTACATTATGTATGTATGGAAGGATAAACGTTCAGTTCAAATAATACATATTTACAAATGCAATATCAACGTATGTTATAGAGAAGGAAATATGCATGTTTTTTAAAATCTTATCTCTCATTTTTCTTCTAAGGAAAATACATTAATATAACAATACAAGTTGATAACGGACTTACAAAAACATTACAAGGCTGCTGCCTCCCCTGACATATCTACTGGTGTGTCCCTGATTGACAGATGAGGTGGTGAGAAGTGTTTGACCCAGCAGGAGACAGGTCAGACTCTCCAAGGGGTGTGTAGGCTTTATAGGTATCTGTATAGCCTATCTAGCAGGATTCATTCAGTGTCATAACTTGTATCCTCAGCATAGCCTCCCTAGCAGGCTTCTCCCATGTTTTGATATTCAAGAAAATGTCTTGGTTCTGTATAGTTTTCTCAATGATGAAATGATCAGAAAATTGGTATGTATCTATATATTCAGGAAATACAATGTAGCACATAATATACATATGCCCAAAATGTTGGCCACAGATCCTCTTAAGTCTTATGGAGGCTGACAGGCTATCTTGTGAACTTGTGTGCTTTATCTAACACTGTACAGAATGGTTTGATCATTTGTTGTATTAGCTATGAGACTGAGTGAGTGAGTGAGTATATTATTACCCATGCCTCTCTGATTAATATAATATAATCGATAGAATCATAGTAACAAAATGCTGATGTGCCAAACATTTGGTTTTCTGTAATATCTATCTATAAATCTATCATGTTCTTGATTCAGGAATGATAACGAAAGGTGGCATAAATTTTGCATCTTCTGTAAATGGAGACAAGGTGAAAAGAAAGAACCAAGGTCTTAAAAACTAATGGGATTTCTTTCTCCTCGTAAAAATAAAACCAGAAATATTGTTGTGAAGTTAGGTTTCTGGGGCAATGCTGGTGGTGTAGTAAATTCTGTTGTTAATGCACTACTTCTACCTCTACCTGTACTTAGTGTTCTCCATAGGGACATAATGTGAGGAAAAAAATGTCTCCCCTGGCTTTGAGTTCCTGTGACTGATCATTTTCATCCAATATTTTCAGCTCAGTCATCTTTGGAACCCAGCCAATTTGCAATCAGTGTTGGAATGCAGTACAGTATATAGAAAATGAAATTTGTAGACCTGTTTAATTTATGAAGCTGTGGCTTTGGCCACCATAGACAGAAATGATTTTGTATGCAGATCTTGGATTTACTAAAATGTTTTAAATGAGTGGTAACAATAGGTTTAATGGTCTTTTGTGAGTGCAGAATTGTTCATGGATTGTCATCACAATTGTTATTGTAATAACTCTAATAGAGTCGATCACTCCAGAGGACAATAACTAACATGAGACAATTACTGGTGCATTATGTTGAGTCTTGTTTGATAGCTTTTTAGTTATTGTCATGTACTTCAATTGTTAAAAATGATGTCACATTAAAGATGTATTCAACTCTCCCACCATTCATATATTGGACACTCCCTACTTTGATTTTTATGACCTTCTCCAACCCCACCCGTCACATTAGTGATTCAGCCCTTGTTTCTTTCTTTTCCTCAAAAATGTCTTCATGACAATGAGTCAGGTTCTATTTTTACTTTTTTTGTGTGAAACCTCACTGACATATACATGTACTGCAGTGTTCTTGGTTGGAGTGAATTTTTGAATTGCCTGGCACTGTGTTATGAAGTAATTTGTTTGGTATGACTCATGAGTCATACTATGGTCTGGGAACTGAGTCTGTGGTTAATTAAATGCTCAAATTGCTGACAGTCAGCTGAGTAGGCTAATTTTAAAGGTTGCTGACCCAGAATGACCCCAAATTCCACACCCTAATGAATGAATGACCTCATTAGAAATGGTTCTTAGAAGTCCAAGAGATGTCCATCCTGGTACATAACTGATTCAGTTATAATACTTTAACCTTTAGCATACTGTAAGTTTTTGGTTAAAATATTTTGTGAAAATACAGAAGATATGTTCTTGTGTTGTACTGTATGCTTTCAATTCCTTATTTCAAATAGATATTCAAGTCCAAAATGTCCTAGTTTCTTACTATACTTATGATATCCAGATAACATAATTTTATCCCACCCTGTTTGGAATTATGGCATCTCCCGTTGGATGCACATCATTTTGCCATATTTGTATGATTCATGTTGTGTAATAAATGATTATTAGAATTATTATTCAAGTTCAAGTAGGCAAAAAAGGGTTGCAGTAGTAGGGATTTCCCCCTAAAAATGTGTACAGTTAATCTGTTTATTCACATTGTACAAGGACAATCTACCAGAATCAGTAGCGGTCCATGTGGGCTGGCCTAAAACATTATTTTTTTTATCTACTGCATTATGTATCCATTTATTTTCTCATGGGGAATATAGGAATGAGTTGGAATGAAGAATTATCATAATCAAGGCATTATGAAAGATGTTAATGTACAAATCAAGTAGTCAATGTTATGGATGTATGGGTTTTGGGGTGGCAATCATGTGGAATTAATAAGTGACATGCATTATTAGAATGTCAAAATGTGTATATGTGTATGTGTACATTGTATATATATACATATATGTATGTATGTGTGTATGTGTATATTTTGAGTTCACTTGTATATGTGAATAGTTATACATGTATATAACTGGTATTACATGGCAGCAATGGTATTTTCTTCACAATACAGCTTTGATCTATTATTTATAAACCGGCCCTGCACTTATGCATTTTTGTGCTATGTCAGCAAGGTGTGTTGTATTCAGAAGGAGGTTACAGTACATGGATTATCCACATATAATGTGATTTTTGAATTAGTATCCCACGATTGAGCCTTTTAGGTACTCACATTTTGTAGCTACAGTATATCTTTCACTACAATCATGTGGATCCATCCAATGCTCCATTGTACATGTGATCAATAATAGAAAATAGAAAATTCTGGCCAGAGGAATTGATTTGAGGCATGTTCAAAGCAGTTTTAGACAGTTATAGACAGGTGGAGTTAAGAAAGGATTACCCTGGGTATTTGTACATTCAAATTACAAAGGCAGTGAACAATACCTGCAAATTTTAACTTCCACTTAGTTAGACTTCACAATGCTCCTGCATATACTATATAGCTCACTGCTACCATCTGTGCTACTATATATTCTGGTTGATATACAACAGCAACAAAATGAAGAGTGTTGACAAGGTCTTGATCTTCCTGAGTTCTGTAATACAATCGTGATGAAACATTGGACAGACTGGCTCTGGGTACACCAGCTTCATTTGTCTCTGGTCCCAGACACTTGATTAGGCTACGGACAGACGGATCACGTTTGATTATATCAGCTATTGATCTACAATTCTACAGTCAGTTTGTGTTAAGATTATTATGTAGAGAGCCCTTTTAGTTTCATCAGTTGATATGAAAATTGATGTATTCAAAATACATTTTAGTTGAAAGCTACATGTACATGCTGGGCTTTGTATTGTATCTTTGATATGTCGTAATATTCAATATGCCTTGTATTCTAATAGCTATGCATATGATAATGTATGTACAGTATAAAAATGTCATTTCAGACTAATTTTCATTGTTATTTCAAAGATGTGAAGTATAGCAAGTAGAAATATTAATCTTTTTTCAAAAGAAGAGTACTAAGTACGGTTTTACCACCTCAGTTCGATCATATCACATGTAATCCTCTTTGTATTTAGTCTTCAGGGTATGATTATGGAATAAATATTATCTGATAAGGAAGGCTATGATTTCTGTTTAGTAGTAATTTTTGATCCTCATCGGGAGTGACTAGCCACGTCCAGCCTGGCAGACATACATGTACTGTGGTAGGGACATGAATCACCATGTAGAGTAAGATTGCCACTGACAGCTGAAATCCTATGACGTATTATTGGGTGGATATGTGTCAGTCTAGACAAAACAAGGTTTAGCTTCTCAAGCGCTAGAGCTTACACCTTGTCTATGGACAATTGTCACAGTTTATAAGACATTGACTATAGCAACAAAATCGTTTTACAATATAGTTGAGGGAGATTTTCTTCCAGAGCTATAGTTTAAAATCTATCAATTTGCCAAAAAGTCTGTAATATGAATAATGCACTTGGAATATTGAATATGGATGGAGAATTATGGTAAAATACATATGTGCATTAACTTACATTTCATGATTGATAATCTGTAAGTATAAATGAATAAATTCATGCTGGAAATCTGCTGTTTTGGCTTATTGTAACATCATGTTTTTATAATCGTCATCGTGATACCTTATGTAATTTTCATAAAATTAATTTATGTAATTTCATCAAAATATTGCTTATTCTATAGAACCTCAGATTGGTTGGCCAAAATCCAAGTTAGGTAATTTCTTCATCCCGTGACCTTTAATTTGGAGTCTTGCAGAATGTAGAGGTCGTTCTACATTGGAGGTAAAAATGGTGGTGTGTCCATTCCTAACAGACCCCCCAGGCTGCACCTGTCAACGCTACTACCAAGGGATCAACCCCCTAAGGGGGAGGGGTCAGGGAAGGGTTAGAGCCAGATTCTCATACAATATCCTGCAGACTTAAAAATAATTGTACAGTACACTAATATAGAATTTTAACAGATAGATGTGTACATGTAGCTCTTATAAAATTCAACAACTTGAATTATGATTTTGTCTAAGAAGTGATTGTTGATTATGCTTATTGCCATTATCTATAAGATTTTAATATCTATACCTAATGTTGATGAAGGTTAGGCATCCAAGTAGTGAGATACATAAGGAATTGTTACTCGAGCAACTGTATAGATTCTGAAATTTTTAAATTTGAAAATGAGTTGCTGGAGTAAGAATTCCTTGTGAATCTATTGAAACTGATTCTGATCAAACTAATAAACATTCTGCTAAGGTAATTGTAATAAAAATTCTGGAGCTGTTCGCCGCGTTACTGGCCTGGACGTGTCCCAAGCCAAGCCGTGTAATTGGACGTGTTGGTAGAAATATTCACCCCGTCTTCAACCTTCGCTGGGAATATATTAGGTATTACTTCATTACCCAGTGGACACCACATATACATGTATGTTGGGGTGCCTGCAAGGGGTTTGGTGTTAGGGCTATTGTCATCTAAGTGGATGGACTTATTAATATTTATTGTGCTATTATCAGAAATATGCAATAATTGTGGATCACTTGCATCGATGCCTTGATTTGGAGTAAAGTGTTAGCTTAATGTAATTTGGCTGAGGTTCAAATAAAGAAAATGCTTGTAGTTCTGTGGGATTGCTTTATTATCTGTGTAGCTAATGTAGGATTAGGCCACAGTAGTTCATTTATTGGTTTGCAGATATTGTCTTAAAAAAATTCAGCATGAGATCAAGATTAAAACAAAAGGGCTAAGAGGAAAACTCACACCTGACTATATTCACTCCCTAATACGGTATGTGGAACAATTTTCCTGATAATTTTCCATTTTCAGGTTTATCATTCAAAATCCGAGAACTGAAAAATGAAGTTGGTTGTTTCTAATGCCGTAATGGTGAATACGTCTGTAAGGTTTATGAAATTGTTCTGTAAATCATAAAACTGTGCTGTGTGTGAGTGTCATATTATATTGGTAATGGTATTATTTTTGTGATAACCCCTCCAATTGCAAATTCATGACGCTGCAAATTTGCCTTCCTTGTAGGTGTACTATGACTAAGTTGCATTATAGACTTCTTTCAACGACAAATCTAAAACACAGGGAAAATATCCCTCACACCATGAAATAAAACCACCCTGAAAGTTTGAGGATTTACAGTACACAGAGGCTCAGATGTGGATTTAGATGTAGTCCATCCAACCTAGCCTCATTACGTAGACCCAGATCACACCCAGTGGACACATTCAGCTCACTGTGGCCTCCGCACCGCAGTTAGCTGCAGTTTATTTGCGTCTTTCGCAGGCTCGTTTGTGGACTGTAAAATAGTCATTGTACTTTACTATCTGCAGGAGAGTTTTAGTGGTAATCACAGTTAAGCCGGTAGCTTACATGTAGCCTGTAGAGATGGAGTAGATGTTGTTATGCCACAGTGATTTGTTTTATCGTTTTTTAAAACATTTTCAACGAAAAAATCAGCCAGAGGTCAATGTAAAAAAATGAGGTCTTGAGATGAAAAATCACAATTTCTGATGTTCACCCCCTAAATTATACTAACTCTACATGCTTCCCAGGGAAAATGAGCAGCAAAATTCCGTCAAATGATGGAAAGACAGATGCTAAAACATTGTTAAAAACCAACAAATTGAATTCACACGGCCTTATACATGTTGTATATACAAATGTATGGTAGGGAATGTATAAGAAGGTAGGATATCACAGGTGAAGTTATAAATGGATGATAAGCTCCGTGACATACAAGGCGTGGCACTGCATATAACACAGGGTTATATATGAATACCTTATTGATTTTTGAGAAGGACAAAACCAAAGAGCAAAGATGTATGTCATATTGAAATGAATAGGTCTGTCTGTGGGTGGATATTTGAAAGGCGACTGATTGATTAAGTGATTTCAGTGTCTGCCCTTTTCAAGTGTCGGAATCAAAAGCCTGATGTGTATCCTCGCTATCAGCACCTATTTATTTCACATTCTAGTCTGGCTTCGCACCAAAATGCACAAGTGAGCCATTTTATAACTCTTGGAAATGACATTGCTCACATTTCAAAAAGCAAATTTTAAGTACTAGTAATAAAAAGAAATACAGATATAATAAAAACAATCTGCATCATCGGGACCCCAATAACTTTTAATTACAGATTTTTATTTTATTTTTGGTGAATGATAAGACTTATCGTACACCAAAAATAAAAATCTGTGAAACCTACCATGAGCTACAGCTATGAACACACAAACATGACTGAGAACCCTTCCACAGAAAGATAACTCCTTCGCTGGAGGTAACAATTTGGACTGTGTCCACATTATTAGTAAATATATAACTTGGATACTATTATTGGATGTTTCATACAAAATATATTGGATGCCCCTGGACGCATTAAAAGGCGTCCGCCGCAAAAAACGGATGTCCAAAGAAGCCGTTACGTCTGTCTTGCGGGAACTCTAATTGACGGATTTGTCAAACTGTCATTCTGCCCCCCATGCATTTTTTGTAGCCCTGGGATAGTCCTACATTGTTTTGTAAATTAGAGGTTGTTTCATGCTGTATTAAAAGGCCTGCATGGTTAATTAATAAGAAGAGGACCACTAGTGATGAGGTAGGAGTGATACAATAGCTGCTAATGACTGCAATTAACTAGTGTCAAGTATTTGACCTAGTTCTTAATTGGTATGAGTTTTGAGATAAAATCTTTGAACCATAATTAACAAAACCTGTGAATGGAAAAACAATTGGGACCCCTTTATTATCATACCCTAAATTATGATGATTATATGTTATGCACTTGTTCCTGTATCCTTTCTAGATGACAGTTTTCATACAAATATCCTCACAACCGGTTTTGGACAGTTAGTTAAATAACGGAAGTAATTATTGGTGGGAAATAAATACTAAGAGCAACCACAATTCATACTGGTAGTTTTACATATATGGATCTCTGTATATATCTTTATTTATGGTGTCTCTACTTATATTTTTGACAAAAAAATGATAATTAAGAGTATATGGTATCTTGAAAAACATCTAGAAAATTTTTGTGGGCACGATAGGTTTGCCTTGAGATTTCACAGCGAAAACATCAAAACACTGAAAATATTTTGAAGATCTACAGTATTTCCTCTCTTGGTTTTCTAGCATGGCTGTCATCACTCTTTTGTAGGTCAGTGGGAACATGGGGATGTAGAGATGAGTGCTAATTAGTCAGCCAGCACAGATGGTGTATGGAGACCTTTTGTGCAGCAGCTGTATGCTAATTTTTAGGCCATACAAAGTTTCATCTTGTTTTTAGAGACATCAAGAAAAATAAAGGAAACAAGCCTTCAACTTTTAGGTTACCTTCCCCCCTTCATTGAAATTCAAGGTCACAAAGTAGATGTGGTTTCTATTTCTTTGGTTTGCCCTTCTATAAAAATTTGGAAGGGTTCAAGTTGGAACAGTCCTACCCATCATGCAGTTCTTCCTGACGTCCATATGGCACCAGCTGATATTGAAATATGATAACCAATAACTGATGGTTCCTATCTTATCATGGTCTGTGGCTGCAGGCATTCTTTCTCGGCTTCAGTTATCTATAGCGATATACAATGTTTTAAACATTAGTCTTGTCTTCCAGGCATTTTTGAAAAAAAAGAAAGATTTGAATCCAGATAAGTAGGAAAACTAATTAGACAAAGACTTTTGAAATGTATTGCTAAAATTTCAGGCAAGGGGGTGAGTAGAAATAGAAAGTAGATAAGTCAATGCCAGAGGATTATGTAATAAGTCTGTAGTGTCCAGATCTGATATAATTTTCTTTCCTTTGGGCAAAATTGTTCCATTGATACATTTGGTACCACCAAATCTGTGCATTGATTTGAGCCTTGTTTTTGCTGATTTTATCGCAGAGCACAAAGACCAGATAATATTTGTGGCCCATGCTCTGTCTATACTGTCAATTCCTTTACTATTGCAACAGTTTTATTTGGTGCTAGGAGAAAAAGACAGGTTGATGCAGTGTATTAAATTCCTGGTTGAAACAATTCCATAGTACAATAGTCATTGAAAACTGAGAATAAGACTACCTTGAAACTGAAAGTTTTAAGAGTTACAGTACTGTGTGGTCTGACTCTAGTATGCACAGTCACCCGCAAGCATGCAGGAATTCCAGCTTCCAATTTTCCCAAGGATATATCGCTACTGTGTACGTGCTGGGTACATGCCTTGATGCACAATTGCATCTCTACACAATAAGAGATTTGTATTCTACCCTTCTTCCCGTCCTAAATACCCCTCATCCTAAATCCCCTGGCTCCAGGTTCAGCCTTACCGGCCTGATAACCAAATATGGAAATTGGGAAAAGCCCCTGCAGGAAAGACTGTTTATTTGCTCAAAGGATGGAAAATCTGAGTCCTGTTGCGTGTCATTTTAGCAAAAAGGGAAAGACAAATTTGCATGTCATTTTAGCAAAACGAAACACAATTGTGCATTTGAGGCAAAAAGAGATAATATTTTAGCATAAACCGAAAGACAGTTTTGCATTTATTTCAAGGCAACAAGGCAGAAAGAGATGTATTGTAGTGTCATTTTCTCAGAGCATTTGATATAACATAAAAACTTACGGTACGTTTTATCAAATATGACTCTCGTAAGATTGTACCATCTTATGATATGCAAATCAAAGCTCTGGCAAGCTTACCTAACTCCTGAATGTGTCAAATATAGATATTAATCTAATTAATTAATGGGTGAATGTGAGACTGTAAGGTGGTATGTGTCAGATATGTCCAATCCTGTTATTGTTCAGAGCTGAATGAATGGTAAAATGATGACATGATAAATCGGTTCTTCTACTACTGAGGCTACACGTAGGTAACAAGATGTGCCGCCTTGCTCAGTGATATGTATCAGAATCTTTATAACATCAAAATTAATGTTTATATCATTGATGGGAGCTATGATGTATGTATGGATGATCCAGTATGATTAGATGCTTGTTTTTGGATGATCAGTAGTGTGGGCCATGTTCAAATGAGATGTTCAACAGCATATCGCATTTATTATGTTAGGATTGCTGGTGTATTCCCTTGTTGCTCAAAGGAATGGAGCTCAAATTGTCTTGTCAAGCCTTTCAAAAGAGCATTAATTTACTTTTAAGCTGTATTTCAAGGCATTTTTATTACTTCTGGGTATGGAAGCATTGTTTTGGGTGGCTGTGGGTTTGTGTGTCTGTCTGGACATAGTAGTAGGTTTACAGCACGTGGATTGGGAAGATTATCAGGCAGAATGACAAGTCAAAAGGTCAGACACAGGAAATGGGGGTAACTTAAAGGTCACGAAAACTCAAAATACTTCCTGAAAATCTATGACTGGAATTAAGTTTAAAATGTTTTATGAGACAAGTTGGAATTCTTGAAATGTTTCTTGTCTCATACTAGATGTTTGCAACTTGATTTATCTTGTTGATTCTCCTTGCAGGTGACATCACCCAGAAAGGTTTTGAGAAGAAGAGGGCGCGGCTCCTGGCTCCGTACGCACAGCAACAGCAGCAGCAGCAGCAGAGGCAGGAACAGCTGCGACAGGAGCTGCAGAGACAGCAGCACCAGAACCAGCAGAGACAGCAACAGCAGAGACATGGACAGTCAGCACAGCAAAGCAGACATGCTGGTAAGACATAGAACACTGTCATATTCATTCTTTTCTAGAACTATCGCAGAGTGGAACTCGCTGTCACCAAGTACAGTAGGGGCATTGTCATTAGATAGCTTTAAACAATGTCTAGAGTTAGATGTTCAAGGGTTAGGTGTAACACGTAATGTAGCCAGCTGCCGCCGCTTCCGCGTGCCTGCGAAGATGGTTTGTTATGCTGAAAGGCGGTTATACCGGCTATACAGATACAGATACAGATATTTATCATGATTATCCTATATTTATGTATCTTAAACCCCAAATTTTCTGTCAAATGCATGATGGTTTCCCTTGACACGTCTATGTCCCAAATACTTCATATTTCCCTTCTTGCACTCCATACAGGGAGATGTATTGTTTTTGTTACTTGAGTGACGGAATGAAATGAAGGATGGAATAGCCCAGGGCACCATCCTGCAGTGCCCCCTAGCTTATAGAGGCAGTACTACAGCCTGTTAAGATTCTGATCACATCCAAATGCCAATAAGAAACCGTTCAATAATCAGTCTGAAAGCAACAATGGGTAGCCTGGGTACCATCCTACTTGTATGCCGGGGCTCCCACACTCGCTTCCCTAAGAAGTACTTCTTAGGGAAGCGAGTGTGGGAGCCCCGGCATACAAGTAGGATGGTACCCAGGCTAAGCAATG
The DNA here is from genome assembly GCF_001625305.1 of Branchiostoma belcheri. Classification (NCBI taxonomy): domain Eukaryota; kingdom Metazoa; phylum Chordata; class Leptocardii; order Amphioxiformes; family Branchiostomatidae; genus Branchiostoma; species Branchiostoma belcheri. Next base: position 2,515,841 of record NW_017802935.1, read on the forward strand.
GGTACCTCCTTGCACTGATACAGATGGGTCTTTTTATTGAAATAGATAAATGGCAGATTTTCATGTCGTGGCGATTTTGAAAATGATAAATCAAACAAATAGCCCTTCACCAACAATATGTTCTTATCTTGATGTAAAACAACGAACAAAAAAACACATAGTAAATGTTAGTAAGTCATTCCACAGAACATCAATTATGTGAAAGGGAATTTGGCACACTGTTATACATTACAGTTCTTCTTTTCACTTTCACACACATGATGAACAGATAATCAAATTATAATGGCCTAAAAATATCCATCCATTCCCTTTGAAAGGGTCAGCAATACAGGATACGTCAGCAAAATAACATTCATGGATCCTGTGATTTGACGTAGAACACTAGAATAGCTTTTTTTAATCAAATTAATTTGTTAATTGCAATCCAACCAAGTTGCTACAAAAGCACTACTGGAAAACCGATTTTCTTTTTGCAAATACGACAATTTTTTATTAATCACTAAAGATATCCGTTCAAATGTCAAACTACAAATGAGGTAGTCATGAAATATTGTTTTCTCATGATATATTGTGTGAAAGAATGTAGGGCAACAACATTAAAAATGATTTGCAGTATTTTAGCGTGCCAGGAAATGTATTCCTGTGGTTATAAATTTCTCTGCGGGTTTTTTTATTTCTCTGGGCTGACGCATAATGGCATTTTGTGAAATGTGAAAGGTGTTGGGAAGCGATAAGAATGTTAATTTCTACGTGATACTCCTGAACTTATAACCTCTAGACTGGGACACAGTTGTAGCAACTATTTATATTGCATTGATTTAGAAGTGGCTATCACACCTCAACCTTAATACAGCTATAAATTTAAACTTGGACTTCAAAGGTATTATGTGTAATGAACATTCATACTTGTCAAGATAACAGAACGTTTTCAAGATGGCTGCCCAAGGTCATACTGATGTAGAATTCCTGCTGTAGTCTGGCGTGTGTCTGACTTCCTCTGTTAATGAATCTGTACAGGGGAGACAATCGTAGTCCTTACATGGGGTACTGGAGATTGATTTACTTTCCTGGTGGTTTTATTTTGTGGTAGGAGGGAAAGGAAGGTTTTCACTGTTGTAAATCTGCGGTTGAATAACTGTTACTGTAGTTGTTAAATGGGAGAGGTATTTATGGTGCCAACAATTCATGGTGGATAGATCACTGTGAAAACTGCAAAAATGATATAGAAAATAGTGGTCATATATTTCAAGCTATCAATTTATTCTATTCAGAACAGGATTTTAGTCAGTAACCTAGCATCAATGATTCAATCCATCATGAAATTTTACTGGATGAAAAGGAGAAATACGTATAAAAGTAATTAGATTATTGGAATTACAGTCTGTGTATATCATGATATTGCCATTTATCAATCACAAATACTCCGACCTTATCTTGGTTACTTGACCTAGATGTGAAAAATATTTCTCTTCCTCCATAAAGTGTCATACAATGCAAAAACTAACTGCGACGACACAAGTTCTAGTGTATGCAGTGGTACAATTTGTATGCTAAGATTGACAGTGCCTGCCACTGGGCATACTAGCCGGGAGCTCACTGCTGTGCTCTAACTGTGATCTGGAATGGCCATCGGGATGTTTCCCAGTTGTTAGGCCGGCTTAGATATGTCAGACATGACCTGTGATGTAGGCAGGGGTTAGAGGTCAGCCCTGGCTCGTCTGGTTCAAAGATGGCAGACTGGAGACAAGTTGAAGTTCATCTCTCCTGTTAGACAGGAAAATGTTGTCGTGCTTAGGTGAGAATTCCTTCTTCTAAAGCTATTCTTCCACATAGTCTGTCATAACTATTCTGTAAAGAGTTTTAAACTGTCTTCTTATGTTGGTAGGATATAGTTCATGTAATGTGCATTGCCGAATGTTATACATACGTACAACATGTACGTAGCGAGTTGAATTTGTAGGCACTTCACATAAACCCTGCATGTCCACAAAATCTTTCTTTAGCTTCATAGCACAGTCACAGTGTGCGAATGTATGTCATGGGGCCAATGCAGGAGTATCTGTAGGCCATACAAGCTGTAAAGGATTTCTCTGCACATAAACGTCTATGTCGCAGGGAGCCTTATTTTATGGCACACGTGAGCCTGGGAGGATAAGGACAATAAATCGTATGTTCGTGTCTGTGTGAGAGAAGATAATGGTATCATGTGAGAGGTTACCTCACGGTAAGAGCTGATAGAAAAGGAGAGATAATACCGCTGGCCGACGCCCATATTCTGCACTTGGCCCCTGGCCAGTTGTTCTTTCCATCGTCTATTCTTGTGCGACAAAGTCAATACCAGCAGCTAATCTTACATACTTGTATCTAGCAACAAAATCTGGCTTGATACTTGGGCTGTCCTGATAGGACTAGCATCTGTAGTTGCCAGTAGAAGGAAGGAATGCTCAAGCAGCAAGGAACATGTCTTTAAGGACTATTCCAATTTTGTACCTTAGAAGGGGGACTGGGGGACGTCCAAAATTTCCCCCCATTATTTCGTAACCTGATATATTTTTGAATTTCATTTGGTTTATGGATTTTGGTTTTATGTACAGTTGTGGAAAATCGAGAAAAATGCAGACTACATTTTTATGGAAGATGAATAACATTAAGATGCGTTTTTGTTCGTTATCATGAAAATCAGCTACCAGTATTATTAAAGGGTATTTTGTTGATGACCTATGAAGATAAGCTTGCAGACTGTGACATAAATGTTAGTTAACACATGCACATTGAAATAAATGCAAAGAGACTGTTACAGTATTTTGAAAAAGCATTTAAAGCTTGGCTGTAGACTACACAAAGCTACATATAGCAGTAGTTTGATCTAAATGGAACTCCTATGAAACAGAAGCTGGTGAGAACACTATGATCTGATACAGTGATACCATTGAGGTTCTATGTGTCATATGGGTCAATGTTACATATGTGCAGAACATCACATGCTCTGCTATGAGATGTCATTGATGCTATTTCCTTTGGTACTTTTCCTAAACTCCAAAAATCTTAGAAATCCGTGTAACATTAAAAGCTATCCTGCTCATAAACCTAAGAATCCTACCACAGTACTGGAAATATATCATCTACAGCACATGCAATAAAAGATCAAAAACTGGACATATGCAGTACCGTTGCTAGGGGGCCCAAAATGTTATCATTTCTTTGATAAGACCAAACCATATACTGAATATCCTAACAGTGCATCTTAGCTTCTTGAGTTATGCTGTTCAACCATAAATACCAAAAGGCAATAAAAAAATGATGATAAGAAGAATAAGATAGAAAAGCTAGTACATTATTTATCATTGTTCGGTTACTATATTCAGGTCATTAAATTCTCCCATGTTGTGTTATTTTCTCCAGGTTCGGGCGGGTCCGGCAGTAGCCATGGCAACGAGCGCCAGTCCCAGGCGCAGCGCCGGCGGGACAGACGCCGGGGTCGACACGATCATCGGGACGAGAGATACCGATCAGGTGAGTCAAGGGCGGAACCTTCCTGTGATAGCGCTCCTGAAATATTCAGTTGTGGTGTTTCCAATCTCTGCGGAGGGGTCTGGTTATTGATGACTGCTGTTTTCAGAAGGTCCTGTACAATTGGAGCAGGTACGGAAGTATTGTTTTGGGTGGCTGAGTTGTGAGTTTGTGTATTTTTTTGTCCAAAGTAGGTTGACAGCATGGGGTGGAGGAAGATTGACAGGCAGAATGACAGGAGGTCAAATGTTTCAGAATCTGGCTGAGAGCCATGGGGGAATTCAGGAAGCCAAGGATTGCATACTTCCTGGAAGTCTGAAAACTCTGATTTCTTTTTTTTCTTTCTTCTTGTTTCCTGCTATAAGGCCATGTCAATGTGTGATGTTTGATGAAAATTGTGAATGTAAACGTGTTCTTGTGACGTGCAATAAAGAAGGCAAAAGCTAGGTGGCTCTTTTAATGTCAGCGACTGTGTGCATCTTCAGGGTACACTTGAAGTGACCCAAGTAGGTAAATGGTAGTACTTGGTAGTCCAGTTGGTTTAGCACTGTTATTGTTTGAGTTGGAAGTCTGCCATTGGGAAGGTTTTGCTTATATTGGACTTTCTGGGTGCTGGCTAGTGCTTAAGTTTTCAAGTTCAACAGGCCTCGTCCTTGAACTAATGCAAAGTATTCGGTTGAAAATTGTTTCCCTAGGATTTACATTGATTGATGCATTCTGGTGTAATTGAAAGTCAATACGTATGTTTAAAAGCATGCCTCCCTCAGCTGTTATCCATAATGATTTTTCACCACACTTCTTAAACTGAAACCAGTCCCCAGACACGTGTTTGTATATCTGAAAGTTGCCTTTCTAAATGGAAACATCAAACATGTTTTAATTAGAAACACAAGAATCAGTAGGGAGAAACTTCCCACTGACCTTTGTTTAAAAAGCCTCAGGGCATGATAACGGATTGTTACAATGTGCTGAAAGAAATGTCGAACGTTAAAACCATCAACTTGAAACTTGAATACAATATACAAGTTCTAAAAAGTTCAAAGAAAGTTTGGGATGGATGTTGAAATATTTACATATGTATAATAATGTTTAGGAAGGTTTTAAAAACATATTTGGGTAAATGACTAATTTGTGTGAGAAAATCATGATGATATTTTTCATAAAGCATTGGAAAATTAATTTTTTTTTCGAAAATTTCAAAATGATGCAAGGATAGTTGACCCCAAGATAAGATGGTTGTGCATTAATAGATGCACATCTAGGATATCAAACCCCACAGATGTTAGAAGATATTAATTAAAGTGATGGCCAATATTAGAAGAACACCAAGAGGTAGCAAAAATTTAAATGTTCTGACCCCTAGATAAGCTGTACATTGATAGATGCACATCCAGCCCCACAGATGTGGCATCCATCAGAAGTAGCCTGCCCTGATGTGTGGGTGTGTTTTATCTGAATCTGGGGACCTCAGGGCAGGGTTCTTTCTTTTCCTTCTGGCCTCTGTCCAAGTTACAGACCTTTCTCTGGATGTTTTCTGTCAGCATTTCTGACCCTTTTTGTCATGGATGCCGGAACATGTGAAAGGACGTTACGTTTGTGAAGGTACGCGGAGACTTCAGGTATGGTTGGTGTTGATATATACATGTTTTTAGTGTGTATATTTTGGGGTAAGAACGTTGGAAGGCGTTGGACTTGCAAGGATTTAGTGTATAGTGGCAGGGATGTAGGCTTGTTAGGGAGTGGGGGAAACATTGCCAAAAATGGCTGTGTGTGTCAGGGGTTTATACTCTTCATTAGTTTAGGGAAGTTAGAAAAGTAGGAAATGACGAGGCAAGACAGATATGACGAGGCAGATAATCATGGGTGTGGCAGAGAAACTTGTGACGGCTGAGGAAAGAAACTGCAGGTAGGTGGTTTGGCCATTTGAATGTTTTATAACCTCTCAGAAGATGGTCTTTTGAAAAATGATGTTCCCAGTAGACTTGACAAGATTTTAAGGAAGTTACAAGCAAACATTTACCAACGTTTTGAAATGTAGAAAAAATAACCGTTGGTTTACAGTTGGTTTTGTAAATTGTAACGATACAGTTGTATCTGTGTACACACCCAGTACATCTTTATCTGTTACCTTTCAAAACTCTGGCCCTGGATTGTATAAAATTATCTTCTAACCAATCACTGTCCTGATAGAACACAGGTGAAAGGAAACTTGTTTGACACTAAAGGTCACAACCTTTGACCTGTGGGCATGTCCCCTTGCAGCCTGGTTATCTAACTAATTCAATTACTGATGCTCAAAGTTCAAAGTTCAAACTTCTGTTTCTTCAGTTTCTTGTAAAATTTCATTTGGCTCTTTTTTTTCTTTTTTTTAGCCCTTGTCTCACTTCAGAATATTATCTTCTTCCTGTGATTAATTTGTATCTCAACCCACCTATAGATAAGGCCATTAGTTTTGAACATTTGTTTATAGTAAAAGGAAATTTGTTAAGTAAACACAGAGATGAACACAGTATGGTAGGCCTGGGAGGTTGATAGGCTATCTGTAACTATCTCCAGATACTGTGTTAAACTTTTGCCTGTTGAGGTAGACACTGGATATCAAATTTGTGTTTTGGGTAAGACACATTTGTACCGTATTGTTATCAAAACACACCTCTTGTCCTGGCCTCTGAGAATGTAAGTGTCATGTCCAAAGGCGTATCCAAAGGTATGTAACAGTCACAAGCTTCCTCTCATCACCAATTTGCTACATTCCATCGCACACTATCGCAGAGTGGAACTCACTGTCACCAAGTACAGTAGGGGCATTGTCAATAGATAGCTTTAAACAATGTCTAGAGCTAGAAGTTCAAGGGTTAGGTGTAACAAGTCGATCGGTGTAATATAGCCAGCTGCCGCCGCACCACGTGCCTGCGAAGCTGGTGTGTTACGCCGAAAGGCGGTTATACCGGCTATACAGGTACAGATACAGATTCCACATACCTGATGATGTAGGCAATATAGAGATTTTTATTCTGTACATTAGATAAGAGTGGTCTGAATAGGTAAAATTAAAACCTATAAATGTGGGTTTCAAGTTTGGATGGAGGCATTCAGACAACCATGTACACATGTAGACACCCTGACTGGTCAAACACAGATAAGCACACTGGGTCTGTCAACACTGCTCAATGGATTATGTCTCTACTTTCACTGTAACACCAACAAAACTCACAACCTTAGTGGGATACTATTACCAATTAGAACCAATGTGCCAAACTGTGTATCATTCTTTGTACACACTCTGGCTGGTGATTTAATGCAAGCATAGTTTGAATTGAAGGTCAGCTTCCTTTTTTGCATGTTGTTACCAGCCAAGGGCAAGGTTATTGTTGAAATTTAATGTGGACTGGAAAGTACAAGGCTGATGCTATTTCTTAGCGACTGCTGTAGAATAATCCTTTAAAAAGTTAGTCTCGCAAAGAAAATTGTAGCTGCTTTCTTTGATAATGCTAATGAATGATGTCGCTAACCATTTACATCTAGGCAGGATACTAGTATATAGTTTCTGACGAAGCCAACATTATTGGGAAATTTCCTTCAAGTTTTTTTACAAGTTTTCCTACAAGAAACAGAAGGAGCAAAATGGTGCCTTCAATTTTTCAAATCTTGGATTGACAGTAAACCACAAAAAAATTGTGTTTTGTAGCAGGATCTGACTAGGTAATGGTTCAAGCACAATTTCTGGCCAGTCAAAACTCCAGACCTAATATGTTTCCTCAACATTCAACAACCAGGCAGCCAGGGTTTTCTTTGGTAACCCTCTGTCATTACAGAGTAATCACACTGTTATATACACTTGGCTTATATGGGTACTGGAGCTGTTATTTTACGCCCAACTGTCTGGAGAGAAGAGGTCTCAAGTAATTAATATAACCAGTATAACAGGTGGAAGGACCTTTTAAACCCTCAGAATGACGTCTTAGGCCTTTCAAACTTGACTATGTGTTTGGTAGGCTGGGCCTACTTATTTCAGTATTAAACCACTCTGCATGAAGGTAGATATATTCATAAACTGAAGGCATCTAGCATCGAAATTTAGATGCGCAAAGACATACATGTACTCAAGAAATGATTGAAATCCAATAGAAGATTCAATTTTCTCATCTGAAATAAAAGTATATTGTTGAGTGAAACTTTAATACATTAATGTGAGTCATCTCAAAGAAATATGGAGAGAATGGGATGCTAAATATATATTCAATCTTTGATAAAATGTTAATTTATGCACAATCATAAGACACTCATTTGCATACTTGGGACTGCTAAATTTTGACAAATTTTATTGACGCCTCACTCCTCTATTCTGTGATAAAAAAAAGGCTTTGAACAAGCAGTTAAGGTCAAGTGGCTGGCTGTTGGCTCAATCCTACCACCATGGCTTTACCCCTCCATCAGCACAGTTGAACTTGGCAGAACTAGAACCCTCTCTGTTATCCCAGCGTCCTGTTATGGACTCGGCAGCCATGACTGTGTTGAAACTGAGCTAATCAGATTTGGCACGTTGTTCCTCCTCGAGAGGAAGCTGAGAAGGCTGTCCACCCACTGCCTTCCCCACTTCAAATTCCAGCCCAGCAAACTCAAATCCTGATGGTGTACAGATTCGGTACCTTGGTACCATGTAAGATTTATCCTGAATGTGTCCTGTGTTTTCTCCCGATTCTGGATGTACTATACATGTGTGTGTAAGCAGAAAATGTCCAAGTTTAGAAGAGATTTGTAGACGGATGTTTGGATGCTGACTTTGAAATTGTGGTAAGTCTTTCTTATACAGACTTGAATGGGAGTTACAGGGGGACTATAGTTTCTTGACTTTTCTGATATGTGTAAGGCTAGATATGATTTGTAAATTATGTAATGTTGGCTGTTGACACTATCGTAAACAGAATTGGCAGTAAGTTTTAAACTTTCGTGACTGTAACTGGTGGGAAGCTGGATGAAGTATCAAGTCAAAGTCTTGTATTTCAAGTTTAATTTTCCCCATGTGCCAGGGTAGGTTCAAAGATCCCCACCAAACTTTAATTGAAACACCGCCACTTTTGCTCTGAAGACAAACAGGATTGGCCTGCTGCCCCTGCCAAATAAAGGAACACATGTTTCCCTTTTTGTACTGAAGTTACAGCCAATATTAGTCATAGTCCTACAATACATGTGGTTTACACAATGTTCCAGCCAACATGAAAATTTTTTTCGTCATCTCAATGCTATTCCTGCATTCTTAGGGGTAAGTTTTGTCTCAAAACTCAGCTTAGTTTCACTTGAATGCCATACAAAGATGACGGATTGGCCAAATTTTTTGTCTATTATGAGGAGCAAAATGATAGAAAGATGGACAATGTCTAGAATATTGGTTTCACATGAATAGAACATACATATCCATTGTTACAAGAAAATTTGTAGCTGTAACTCTTTAACACACAAAAGAGAAACTTTTGCAGTACCAGTAGTAAGATGCCATAAGTCTTGACAAGTGAAACAGTAGTAAAAGTCTATGATCTATACCAGACAGGCCATGTGTTGTCCTAGGATGTAGTGCAGACATCTTGAGTCAGTCAGTTGTTTACCACAGGGCACATCTTGGTAACCATGGCGACCAAGGTACATGTATGTTCTCTGTCTGGATTGATGATTGACATGATGTGTTGAGACCACATTTCAAAAGTTGAGAATGAAGTCTTTTAGAAATTCTAAGACAAAAAGGGGTACTGAGACATATGAATTTTATGTGTCCCACAGTGCTACCCAAAAACATTTTGATATTCTTGTTTTCTTTGTTTGTTTGAACATTTGTTTAAGCAGTTGTTGTCCTCTTCATCTGCTACTATATAATACATAGAATGCCAGTACGAAAACATCTATTGTGAAAAATGTTTGTTATCCTTAAAATGTCCTAAACAGTTGTGTAAAAACTTGGCCAACACTTCAAGCCATTTTCTATGCCACCATAGATAAGACAGACTTCCTTTTCTATATCAGTCGTGACCCCCCTCCCCATCTATAACCCCTCACACTGTGATACTATCTCATATCTTTTGTAATTTGCTTCCAGTGCTTATCTTTTCCCAGCTCCCAGTATAAGAGGTGTGCCAAAAGTTGGTTCCTGGCTGCTAAAGATAAAGCCATAATTAGATAGATAAATAGTGGAGATAGATACTAGGAGGAAAGGAACTGCAACAGGTTAGTTAAACTGTCTTGAGTGTCAGTACAAGTCATATGTTCTGTTGTAAGATAAGAATCGTGAAAGGACTTATATTTTTAGACTATAGAGTTGTAGAAGGTTACATCTGAAAGGTCATGAACTTGCAGATGTTAGTTTGATGTTTTACCTCTGCAAAGAAGGTTAGGTTTTCAATAGTGTTTTGTAGCCTTGTAAGGTTATGAATAGTATAACTCAAGAAACTTTGGATGGATTATCACGGTGTTCGGGTCATGTACATGTATATCATTAGCATTAGAGACAATGAAGAAATTGTTAGATATTCTTAAGAAGTTTAGTGCATTTATGTGTAACTTGTAGCATTTTGTAGCACTAGCATAACTCAAGAAGCTGTTGATGGATTGTCACAATATTTGGTATGTTGTCAGCTTCTGACTGTCAGACATATCAAAGAAATGGTTGGACATTCGCCTTATCAAGTCCATGTACATGTGACTGGACTGTGGATCATGTCCCGTCTTTGTTGTAATGGTACAGAATGGACTGTACTGGATCCAGACCCAGCCATCTGGTTTCCTAGTCTGTCTCCACTCCTGTGTACTTGCAGATGAAAAGTTACTGTATAGACAGGATGTGTTGCTGACAGGGGGAATGTGACAGTCGTTGAATGATACATGAAGTTTGAGATAGCGACATATGGTGCGCCTTGGCCGCGAACCAGAAATGGGGGTTTTGGAAGGAAAACTGGGCAACTTAGGTCATCGTTACCCCTAGCAACTGACTGTTTTCAGCAAATTAGTTCCGCAACCCCATAATTCTGCCAAATCATTATCTTGGGCTGTCAGTTCATTTAAAGAAAATTACAACTGATGTCAGTACACATCTTTCTGAAAATTAGACAACTTCTTTCTTGGGCCAATTCACAAAGTTTGAATGATAATCCATGTAAAATATGATGTATAATTTTTTAAAATTATGCCGTCTAGAAATGGACAATAGTAACTTCCTTTAGAAGTTCATAAACTAGTTTGCGTCCCATCGTTCACAGGTATATGACAATTATCCATGTTTGTTTTAAAATGAAACGCACAATGACAACAAACCAGAATTGGCCTTTACACACTTTTGTTATTATAATAAAACAGAAAAAGCCAAGTTTATATAGTGTGAAAACAGTCTATAGAGAATTCAGCATTCAGACTCCCATCAAACTGCTATCAAGAATGGGATTATAATTGATTATGGTTTAACAGTTACTGTCAGTTGAGCCTGTGGATTGATGCCCACACGTGGGGCCTCCAGGGCACTCCCAGCCTGACCTTGGCCCCAAGTATGTAAGCAGGCATGTTTACTGGCACAGTGGGGTGTGTGCTGTGTCCTGTGGGGGGGCTGGTGTTGTAGTGTACATCAGGTCAGTTGTATGCAGTCATAACCTTGTGTTCTGTTTTGGTTCTGTTGTCACAATTCATATTCTTCAAAAGTACTTGCTTTTGCAACATTTTCGGATATATTACAATAGTTTTTCTTTCAGCCCTAGTTTTAAACTTTTCAGACATGTTGTGCTACGCATTAGTAATGGGACGTGAAGGTAAAACATTGTAGCCTGGATGCCAGACTGTTTCCAGGGCCTACACAGGCCAGCTCCTCGGCTTTAGGACCAACATGCCTCCAAGGAAATATTACTACAGACACCTTGGAGGCATGATGTCCCTATAGCCGAGGAGCTGGCCTGAGTTGGCCCTGGCAACAGTCTGGCATCCAGGCTAAAACACGGAGAACTCCATATGTTATATCTTTTTCCTTTATTTCCATGTAGACTTGGAAAAACTTTAGCAATAGGACTAGGAGTTAATAGGCTAGGGTAACTGATAATCTGTCTGCTATTGTTGGCATTAACATTCTTTTGTCATGACTGTGGTGTCCAGGATTGGTGGTCGTTCTGGTGCAGGAACAATTACTTGTTTTGTTGTACGTGTTGTGTGTGTTCAGCATAACAGTAGGATTGAGTCATTGTCAGAATTGTTAACTGTATACCCAGAAGAAAGTTGGGAAACTGTCTATGCAATGTATTGTATGTAGCTGTTGGCATGTATGTGTCAATTTGGTAAGTATTGAAGTATACCGGGCGTATCTTTGTTTATACAAATATACGGCCATGTTGACAAAACAGTGTTACTGGCATTGTTATTAAAGGATATACTTTGTATGATGCCCTGAGCCCTCTCCCCCTTTATAGAATTGTAACATGACGGATTACTAGTATACAGGTATTGGACATGTTTTGACAGAGAAATTTTGCATATACTAAATGCTTTTATGTTTCTTCACTCACCTGTGATAATTATATATCCTGTACTGTCTGGACATGTTTTTTTAGACAAAGTGCATTGTAAATGTATTTGTACCATTTGACCTGGGTTGTACAATTTGTTGTCACCAGTTAGTTTGGTTCAATTCATGAACATTTCTAACCTTTGTGTGAAAACATAATTACACTGTGATCAAACTTTAGATACAAAGACAAGTGAGCAGGTCGTCTTTGTTTACCTTTGCCAAGAAGGTTACGTTTTTGTATGTATGTATGTATGTGTGCTTGTATGTACAGTTTAGCTCGAGAAGTCATGGATTGATCTTGATGACATTTGGTATGTATTTAGGTATTGGTGAAAGAAAGGATAAGTTTGATTATGGACCACCTGGCAGCTTCCTGTGGTACTACCTTCCAGTCTTGATATCTCAATGTTGTATCTTGCACAAGTCTAATGTTTACTCCTTGTGTGTTGCAGATATCCACGCTGAGGCAGTCCAGCAGGCCTTGGCCCAGCACAGTAAGAGGAACCGTGTGCCGGTGATGCCCATGCCGTCCAAGCGCCAGTCTCTGGTCCTTAACAACCCCGTCATGGACACACCGACGGGTAAGTCACGCGGCCTCTCAAGCAGGAAGTATTGTTTTGGGTGGTTGAGCTGTGGGTTTGTATATCTGTTCATCAGGACAGTGTAGGTTGACAGTGGGTGGCTAGCCTCCATAACAGACGTATAGAACTGGGGGTTTGGTGGTCTTCGGCTGTTTTCTGATTGGCCCAGTTCTCTCAAACAGGGGTAATTCAACCAGGCCGGCTGTGTTGTCTGTATGCAATCAGAAAATAGCACATAAAAGCTCCCAAAGACCATTCAGACCCCAAAACCACCAGTTTTTGGCATGCTATGGAGGCTAGTGTGTGGTGTGGGTGGGGGAAGATTGACTGGCAGAATGACTGGAGATCAATGGTCTTATATTCTCTCATTCCTGTTGGCCAGAAGCCAATAGGAACTAGAGGTTAACATGGGGGAATTCAGGAAGCTGAGGATGACAAACTTCCCGGAAGTCTGAAATCTCTGATTTCTTGTTTGAGTGATTATGTTTATTATATTTAGTTATCAGTACAATTGTAACAGTACTACTAGATAGCACTTTTATATGATTATGTTGAATAATAAATCAGACCTACTCACTTGAGGTAGAAAATAAAGAAATTCTCAATGAAACTTTACATTCTGAAGCATTTCATAACTGGAAAGTGTATGAATGTTACTATGACATGAGGTCTACCTACATGGGTAGGATGTTTGGAAACAAGACTAAGTTTTTAGAATTTTTCTTGAATGTTTTCTCCTGTGGGACTTGCAGAGTTAGCCCGGCTAAGACACTTCCATTCCCAGAAGGCCATGCGCTGTGTCGCCCAGAACAGACTCTCGCTACATACTCCCGTACAGTCCGGTCAGTTCGCTGTGTGGCTGCTGGCTTCTCATCATCAAAAACAATCAAAATCACGTTAATAAATCATAAAAACATGTCCATGCCATTGATATGATTTGGTACTAAACCTGAGTTCCAAGACACAATACAAAATCATACTTATCAAAACTTTGAACAATCCTTCAGTCTCCCTCAGGATGAATGACCTACAGTTTTGGTCATGTACCTACAGTGTAGTGGGTCATTGATCCTGAGGAAGGCTAAAGATCAGCCAAACATTTGATCTGATATTTGTTGTTCTTGAACCAAATTATAGAGTCAATATAAACTGTATAATTTGTACATCATAAAAAATCATTGATTGCTAGTTTAGACAGCAAAATTACTAGCATCAATTTCAATAATTTGATGCAACAATCCTCTGCCCTACAGCTTGAATTTCAACAAAGTTATCAGATTTACATTTATTCCTGACTCTGTATTCAGCACTCAGTTTTGATTCAAAGAAAATCAGCTTGATTTTTGCGAGCTTGGCTTGTAAAGAATGACACGAGCAGCTGTGATGTGTGCTGCTGCATCAGTCTGCATCTGTCTGCAGCTGTCAGCAGCTGTTAGCTGCAGCTGTTTGCTGCTGTTTGCAGTGATGCTTGCGGCAGTTTGAGATGATTGCAAATGCATGAAAGAAATGGTCAAGGACAGACTGCTGGCTCCGCATAACTTTATACGTGATTTTTACATAGAATGTAAAGAAACATAAAATGAAATTGTTTCCCTGTCCAGTCTAATGATTCAACAATTTACAAGGAGTATTTAGATGTGATTAGCTAAAATTCATTCCTATCACCAGCAAATGTAGGAGAGGAATCACAAATTCCTTTCTTTCAATGATGTACATGTATATGTCAGGGTAGATAATCAATGATTCTGCCGGTAAAAATCCCAATCGGAGTTACTGTCAGCAGAAACTCTGATCAGTTTCTCTACCGATGGTAGAGATCCCGACTGTAAATTTAAGATTTTCACTTATAAAAGACAATCAGAACTTTTCAACTCGAAACTTAGGATTTACAAGTGTGAGACCACCCATTCCTACCACCCTGATTGCCATCTCTGTTGACAGAGATTCCAATCGAGATCTCTTCCGATAAAATCTCGGATTCTATCAGTTTGCAATCTCTACCCTAACATATCCGAAAATATGCACGAAGTAACAAAAAGGCACATGAGGACGTGCAGTTTTGTAACACCTCTTTGTGACATTTCTAGACACGTCTTCTGATGATGAGAGTATCCACTCCGGTCGACTGTCCACCTCGTCCCCGGAGCATCCCTCCAGACAGCCCGGCGGACTCACCAAAAACAGCGCCGGCGGGAGTCGGTCATCGGTCTCCTCACAGTCCACCACGGCCAGCGGCGCCCAGGGTGCCCCCGGCGGCATCTATAGTATTGCAGATGTTCTACAGGACTCATGTAAGTACTTAAACATAGAAATAGTTCTTTCAACACTTAACTGACGTACTAGCAATGCGTCTATTTTATACGATGTCTTTTTAAAGATATATATAATCACAATTAACTTATTTTAGACCTATTTAAGGGAGGAATACTAGGGTCTTATCACCAGTGGTTGGAATGGTTAACTTTGCCCTTGATTAGACCTTTTATTGCAGAACGTATTGAATACGTAGAAAACAAGGATTACATTATAAGGACCATGAAATTATATAGATTTGAGACCTATGCCTGCATGCTTCTGGTATAAATGGCAGAAACTGCTTGAATATTATTAAAAAGGTTTTGGTAAAAATCAACTCTATATAGCCTTTGGAATCCTTTTCTGTTCCTATTTTCCCTGTACACCCATAGGTTTATTGTGACAAGCTGAGTTTGTTGGTAGTCTAGTTTTGTTTCCAATTCTCTAGACACAGTTCCACAGACCAGCCATATGCATGCTGCTGTCATGCCTTGGTACTGTAGGCAAACCTGCATCATTCTTAGGTAGAAATCATGGATACAGCCATGACAGATGCAGCTGTGTGTTGATCTACAACCTCTGCAGGGCTCTCAGCATTTTCTGGTCAAAATTATGTTATGGGGATAAACTTGACTTTGATGTGGACTTAAGCCAACTGGTTCAAAGTTAAACATGATCCAAGTAGTGACAATGTTTTCTTGGCTCAGGAAAACTAACAAAAAACATATAGGTGCTACAAGATACATATAGGTGAAGTAAAGTAAAGTTTGTAATATGCCAGTCTGTATGTGTTCAAAATACAATTAACCCATGTCCTGCTGGCAATTTTTACACAATATTTTCAAATAATTTCATGACTCATAATCAGGTCACAGACCCTTGACTTTTTTTTGCCCTGCGGCGGCGCAGTTACTTCCGCATTCGTTGCGTTTCGCTGCGGTGTGATGCGTTGCACGAGAAACACCCCCAAATCGCACATATACAGGGCACTATATAGATGGTACTGTATGTGCAACCCATATATATATGGGCCCCGCAGGACAAGGGTTTTAAAATCGAAGAATTTCTGACCTCAAATTCCAGATTTTTAATACCTTAGAGAACAAAAACCATAGATCAAATTTGACCTGGAAATAAATGTACAATGACAGTAGCCACTTTTTACTGAGAGTATTGAAAGTTTGAAGTGGTAGCCCTGCTTCGGTTCGGTAGATCAGTCCCACAAACTTTCATGCTGTCATCTTCTTTCTCCCTGCTCTCCATTGCTCCCTCTAGCTGGAATCTTCAGTATTGCAGATGTCCTTCAGGGGTACCAGGAAGGTTGGTTTTCCATAGGGTTGTGTGGCTTGAGTCGACACCCTGACCACCCCTATTCAAGACGTGAAACATACCAATAATCATTGACACTGTATTGTGGTCTGGTTGGCACCATTGATGAAGTAGGGGTGGCCAGGTGCTTTGCCAGCCTGAATATGTAGAGCACTTCCACCACACCCTGTTCTAGCTTTGTACATCTTTCTCATCACTTGTGCAAATCTTACCTACATGTCTACAGTCATGTAGCTTGCATGTTTGCTTGTGTAGAAGGTGTCTCTTCATTTTTGCTAATGCATGAAACATTCATGCAATATTTACATACCAAATTGTCCTCAAACATCCATGGACACAAATTGAAAGCCGATTGAAATAGCATTCTTAAAAATCAAGTCAATGTAGACAAGTTTTCCATGCAGCCCCAGTTATAATTTCTGCCAGTGTGTACAAAAATGTATTTGTAAGAAGTATTCTTGAATAATCGAAATCGCCTCACAAAAGAGAATAAAGCAAAAATAACTTCTGGCAGGCACATGTAGTAAAGCAAAGAGGCATTGAACAATAAGTCATAAAGGTTCCAAAATTAGAGGTAACTTGTTGTAACACAATCCAACACTTTTTCATTAACCCTCTTCTCCTGCATACTGACAGGTTACTACCCAGTTGTTAGCATGATAAAGGTTAAAGAGATTTAAACTTTCACAGAATACAAATCAAAACCACAGTAGACCCAAACACTGTCCTTTGCTATATCTTAAGAACTGTGTTATAAAAAGCCTTACCCTGCCTCCCCCCGCCCGCACAGTGCCCAGTTCCAGTCAGAAGACGACGCAGCAGCTGCCGCCAGACGTGACGTCCCCCTCCGTGGCCAGTCAGACCTTCCGCATGGACCGTACCATCGACAGGAGGCACAGGCCACAGCCTAAACCACAGCCACCTGAGGATGAAAATGGTATCTAGTAGATGATGGACCTGTCACAGGGCTTTTGCCAGTATCAAACGTTTTGTTGCCTGTCAGATTTTTTTCTAACATGCAAAATTTGCCTGTTGGAAAATAGAATCTGTAACTGGCAAAGTCCCTGTTCTGTAGTGTGGGGTGTTGCAAAATGAACATGTCACCATTTTGTTTTTTTCTGTATTGCAAGGAGGAATATGCAAAATGTACTGTGTATCTATAATTTGATATCATAGATGCAATCTTTGAATCTACACAAACCAATGGACCTCTAGAGCAAAATTGATGATTTATACATCACGATTTTCTTTTCTTCATACTGTACTGATTCATTATTTAGCACCCTGCTTCGTGTGCTTAACTGAAAAGGTGTTCTCTTTCCGTCCAACTCCCCACATTTTTATGCTTTTTTGCTAATTTTCTGTACAATATTTACTTACAGTTACTGTGAAAAACTTAACAAAATAAGTGTTGTAACAGTTGGGAAGCCTTTCTGCTGTGAAAACTAGAATGTATCAATAATTCCATGCGAAATTGTCTGCGAAATGCTTGGTGGAAACGTTGTGCTAAACCAGTATGTCCCTCTCTCCACGTCTGCGTGTCATGGCCAGATTCAGATCTAGAACTGCTGTGTGAGTAAAAACATGTTCCTCTTACCAAGTGCCCCCCTCCCCACCTTCCCATAATCCCTGGCGCCGCCTGCATGCTTGACTTTCAGGGCCATAGTTTGGCAACTAAAGCAAACTACCAGAGTCGTTGTTGCTTGCATGTCATTCTTCCCCTTTGTCCCCTTGCCATTTCATCGTTTTTAGAGTCTCAACATTCCAAATCCCCCGTTTTCCTTTTCCATTTTGAAAGACAGTAACATTTGTAAGGAAAGCAATACAAGTTTTGGAGTTTCGTAATTTTTTTCTCAGGTGTTTTCATTTTCTGATAAATTGTGACAGACTGCTGCCACAATAGTTTGCTGTATTGCCAGTTACTCAAGATTTCAAAAGATACATGACATTGTAATTTTGAAAATTGTGCAACTTTTTCAAGGCAAGCATCTCTGTAACAATGTATATTATGACAACTGTAAAGGTATCATAACATGGAAAAAAAGTAAGTTCCTCTAATTTCCGATTACAAGTGGAAACATAGGCTGAATTCTACTACAGTAACTAATACTACTGCTACTTCAGGGCGTACAATATGGTACCCTTCAAAGTCGGAAGATGACTCTCTATATTCAAAGTTTAACTTAGCAGTGTTGTATGTTATAGCTAACCTGTCACCCCCCATGTTTGTGTGTGTTGTTGCACAGTTCCCGTCCACGGGAAGGTGTCGGCTAAGATCCAGCAGCTCCTCAACACCCTGAAGAGACCCAAGCGCAAACCGCTCAGAGAGTTCTTCGTGGATGAGGAGGAGGAGTTAGAAGGTAGGAGACTTACAATGTACAATATTATATTGAGGGATAGCACTACAGTGTACATAAGTCTTAAACAGAATGTCTTAAAGGATTCTTAGATCTTAATCCAGATCTTTCTAGAAATATTTAATAATTCTTCCTCAGTCCTGCCTTGAAAAATTTCTTCAAAACAACTTTTTACCAGTCCATCTTTTTTATGTGCTTTATGAATTGTTCCCTTCATGACCAGTTCATAACAGATACATGTACCTTTGCCCTTGCTTTACTTGCAGCAATAGCAAAAGAAGTGGACCCCAATGCTCCGAAGGCAGAAGGTCCTAGTCATCTCACCTGCTGTGGGGGAATCACTAGCAGTGAGTACCGAAAAAACTACTTCAACTTGCCAAGATTATATCAGTTACCTCTAATGAGGCGAGATTGACAGGTCAACAGCTCAGACACAGGAAATAGGGTGAACTCGAAGGTCACAAAAACCCAAAATACTTACTGGTAGTAGAACTTGTCATATTGTACAAATCTGGAAAATGTAAGGATCATAAAAGTTCAATAAAATGAGATGACCTGCCAAAGTTCTTGCCTTATACAAATGACCTAAACTCTACACCATAGCACAGGAAGTCGGGACCTTGTCATCTTCAGATCTCACACACAACTTTTGTTCCCTGCCCAGATTCCATCAGGACTTCCTCGGAACCTGGAGGCAGCGGTGCAGAGATACGGGTCAGCCAGCTACAAGGCCACGGTCATCACTGCATTGGACGCTACAGGGAAACACTCCATCACTCTAACTTATGGTAAACATGCTCAAAATCACTCGCCTAAATAAAATGAAGGTCACAGAAAAAGATTTATTAAAAACCCCAAGCTACATGTATGAAGGTGTATACATGTAAAAAACTGAAGGCATCTTTGATACAGAAATAAACAGCCGTCAACATACAGATATACAAGTCATGTACCAGTATTATTTACTTGTCAAGTATGAAAGGTATTGACAATCACTTTCATACAGTGTGTGCATGTTTGTGTTCTGATTGTATGTTTTTCTTTGCCAGGAAAACTGCTGAGTAGAATGCAGAAGATCGCGTTCTCCCTCCTGAACAAGGTTGGACAGAAGGAACCAGCTATCAGACCTGGGGATAGGGTAAGTCTTAGAGACAGCCAATGACACAAAGTAGCATGTGAAATACACTATTGCAGGAATATTACATTACAAGATTTAGGCATGTTTAAAATTAGACAGAAGACTAGCGTAAGTCTTGTAATATTTGCAGTATTTTCAAGCTTTCAACCATGAAATGAATGCATGTCCATTGTGTCCCACTAGGTGGCGCTAGTGTACCCCAACAGTGACCCCATCTCCTTCATGTGTGCGTTCTACGGCTGTCTGTATGCTGGGGTGGTGCCTGTTCCTATTGAGGTGCCGCTGACAAGAAAAGTAAGTAAATCCTAACTCTTATTCACCTTTGATGTACTTGATAATCTTCAAACTAGATTAATGTTATTGTTTCTATTTGAAAATTCAAATGTCAAACTCTTTCTTTCCAGGATGCTGGCAGCCAACAGATAGGGTTCCTGTTGGGAAGCTGTGGGGTGTCCGTCGCGCTCACTTCTGAGGCCTGTCTGAAAGGCCTGCCCAAAGGACCCTCCGGGGAAGTTGCACAGTTCAAGGGTGAGTATTAAGACCCCCAGGTTTAACTAGCCTGTGTGTTCTCTTTGTCAGATAACCTTTAGTTAAAGGTAGTTAAAGGTAGTCCCATGGCATTGTTGAGGCCACAGGGGCAGTGTGTTGTTGTACAGTACTACCACCAGCTTTACCTCCCAAACCAAAGTCATTTGCACCTGGGTGCAGTGAGGAAAGTTATGTAAAGCATCTTTCCCAATGACGCAATGTCTACAAAATATAGGTAGGAATGCCAGGGATTGAACCCATGACCTCTCAATCTTGACTCTGCTAGCCACTCGCGCCATTTAATGCCACAATACTGATATGCCTATACCTTGTAAACTGTACATTGATAGCTGATTAAGTGTTGTTTCTTCCCCCAGGCTGGCCCAGACTGACGTGGTTTGTGACAGAACACCTGTCCAAACCAGCCAAGGACTGGATGCCTCCTCCCAGACTGTCAGATGAACAGACAGCATACATCGAGGTAGGGACGGGCCAGCTTAACCCGTTATATACTGTCAACTATACACTGTAAAATGGTTGTGTGTTTGAACATGCAATCTGTAGCCTGTGTTACACAATTTCTTGCTGTCCACAAGCTGTAGTTTCAGTCTTTGTAACACAAAACTGAATTTTCTATCTACCCCCAGTACACGACAGCGAAGGACGGTAGCGTGATGGGAGTGACGGTGAACCGCGGCGCCATGTTGTGCCACTGTCGGACCCTGACCGCCGCCTGTAACTACACGGAGGGAGAGATCATCGTCAACGTGCTGGACTTCAAACGGGATGTCGGGCTCTGGCACAGCATTCTCACTGTAAGTCTTCAAATACTGTAGATACTGTGACAGTCCTGTATTGGGAAACATAAACTTGAGTATCATACTGACCAAGAGCAATGCTTGTATTATACATGCCTGAAGTCAAATGTGAATACTTTTTGGTGGTCCCTTAGATAATTTTTCCCATTGACACAAGCAGTAAGAGTCTGTAGTGACTATCTGTCTACATAGACCAGATTTTATCGGTCCCCCGAGTGGTTTTCTAGAGCAGTTTTGATTGTATGGAATTTACATTAAGTATGATGTAATTCTAATACAGTTGGATATGTGCAGTGTCCCCCTGTATGAACAGTTTACCTGTTTTCTTGCAGAGTGTGTTCAACGGCATGCATGTGGTGTTTGTACCGTACTCACTCATGAAGGTCAACCCTACATCATGGCTGCACATGGTTACAAGGTTCAAAGGTGAGAGGTCAAGTTTAACTTTGATACAAGCCTAAGCTCAGTTGTAATTTTATTGCAGAGGCAATATTCTAGTAGATATCTATTAAAAGCTTTTAGTTGTGTGAAATTGGGATTTCAGAAAAAAAATGTGAACCAGGCAAAAAAATGCTGCTTCCTCTTTCTTCAAAGGCCTGGGTTTTGTTTGATCATATCCTTTCCTTTGTTTGTACAGCGACATGTGCGACTGTGAAGTCTCGGGACATGCACTGGGCACTGGTGGCACAGAAGGACCAGAAGGACATCAACCTCTCTTCTCTCAGGATGTTACTGGTGGCTGATGGGGCCAACCCATGTAAGCACTGGCTATCAAACTCTTCATAGCATACCAGTAGTCTAGGAATTAGTAATTCTGGACCATGTGGTCAGGGGTTTGAATCCCATCCTAGCTGTTGGTGATTGGAACCACAATTTGCATACCTCTTGCAGTGGTCACTATCCTTCAGACTCAGAGGGAATGTTACACTGTTGTCAGTATGTTTATGGAGACCCAAACTTTAGACATTGACAAAATAATTCAAAATAACAAATAACAAACTGTAGAATAAAGAAAAAGCCATTAAAAAATTCCCATTTTTCTATTACTGTAGTTAACCTTGTTTAAAGTTAAAACTATCGATCCAACGCAAAACGTTCTCTCGCCTAGAGCTTTCGACCAGTCACTCTGGTCTTCCTCAGTAGACTGACCCAGTGGGGCTTGTCACATGGCTTCTCTGACCTACATGTATTTCTTCTTGTCTCTGCCCCCCCTCCCCTCCCCACAGGGTCCCTGTCCTCCTGCGATGCGTTCCTGAATGTGTTCCAGAACAAAGGACTGAAGCCTGAAGCCATCTGTCCTACAGCCAGCTCAGCTGAGGCTCTCACTGTGGCTGTCAGAAGGTACAAAACTCTGGCTGAATACTGTCATATTTAGAGGTGAAATGGAACCCTGCATGTATAAGAGAAGATGTTGATTTAAAAGATATGTAAAATCTTTCACTAGCCATGCATATAACATACAGGACTTTTCTTTTACACAACCAAGATTTCTCACCTAAGTGCTGATGTTTCAGTGTTGTGTAAAAGAAAACTCCTGTATCCTATACTTAACCCACCTGATGAAACTATTTTTGCAAGCACATAACAGGTTTTTACTACCAACAAGCCATCTGTAGTAATCTAAATGTTGTCAAAACTTTTTTCATACTTATGAGTACTACACATACAGATACAATACATTGTACTATGTACACTGTGGTCATGTTCTTCTTGCTACAACATTGGGGAAGCAAACATTTAGTTGGCAAAATCAGATGGACAAACATTTTTCCTGTTTTTAATTTCAGACCAGGGAGGACAGGTGGTCAGGGGACTGGACGGGGAGTACTGTCCATGTCTGGCCTGAGCTACGGAGTGGTGCGAGTGGACACTGAGGACAAACTGACCTCACTCATACTCCAGGACGTGGGCACTGTCATGCCTGGAGGTGGGCTGGGTTTCACATTATACATGCTTTGTCAAATGGAGATGACATTTACTAGTCTTGTAGATCAACTGCACTGTATTGCATTGTAAACCATAAGTAACACTATGTATTTGTCACATTTACTTTCCAGCTGTTGCAGTAATAGTGAAGGTGGACAATGCGCCCAGCCTGTGTAAAACAGACGAGGTCGGTGAGATCTGTGTGGCCTCAGGAGCCATCGGGGCTGGCTACTTTGGTCTGCAGGGGCTCAGTAACAACACGTTCAAGGTATGGCCAGGTGGTGGTGTTTTATGAGAAGTAAAGAAAAAAATGTATATTTTGTATTGCGTTGACATTATTCTTTAGGCTGCAAAAAGCACTGTAAATTACAATTTTGGATGGTTATCTTAACACATGTTGCAGTGTTGTTGAATTCTTTTTTCTGTCCCTAGATCCAGCCCCTAGCCAGTGATGGAAAGCCCATGGCAGAACAGACGTTTGTCAGAACTGGGCTGCTGGGATTCCTGGGGCCTGTAAGTATAAGTGTTGCAAAAATAGTGAATAATACAATGTGTGATGTATTATGAATGTATGAGAATCAATGTGATATATATGTATGTAAAGGTAGGAAAAGTATGTTGTCCTACATTGAACATCCTTATAGGCAGGCATGATCTTTGTTGGGGAAGGTATAAATCATGTTGTCTCAAACGTGATGTTCTACATCCTTACAGGGAGGGATGATCTTCGTAGTGGGTAAAGTGGACGGTCTGATGAACATCAGCGGCAGGAGACACAACACTGATGATATCATCGCCACCGTCCTGGCAGTCGAGCCAATGAAGTTCATCTACAGAGGCAGGATCGCAGTTTTCTCCATCAAAGTGCTGAGAGACGAGAGAATAGTCATCATCGCTGAGCAGAGACCAGATTCTTCAGAAGAGGATGTAAGTCTTGTCTTCTGTTTATCACAATTTTGTATGTCCCAGTTCTCCTAGAAATGTCATTGCTATGATAGTGCCATATTTCGTGTATGGTATTTACTAATAGATGATTAAAAGCAGTTATACATCTCACTTTCCATTTGGATGCCTTGAAAGATGTTTTAACAGTTAATTTAGATTCGGATGCCTTCATTGAATATGTGGAGAGAAAAAACTGTACATCCAGCACCCAACAATGTTCAACTTGTTATTTTCTATTCTACAGAGTTTTTAGCGGATGAGTCATTTGCTGCTTTGTGTTTAGATGCCTCGTTTGGATCTAAGAGTTTACAGTCGGATTCCTTCAAAGAATGTATGCTACAGTAAAAAACGTTGTATTAGAGCACCCAGTAATGTTTTGTTTGTTGTTTTTACTCCAGAGTTTCCAGTGGATGAGTCGTGTACTGCAGGCTATAGACAGTATCCACCAGGTGGGCGTGTACTGCCTCCTGCTGGTGCCTGCCAACTCACTACCAAAGGTAAGCAGCTCCGCCTAGCATCGGGTCAGGGAACTGCAGCACTGCTGTCAGAGACAGTCATCACTTTTTGTCGCATTTCAAGTTTTTAGACCCGATTTGCTTTCTTCATTTTGTCTTGATCACTGGTAAACAACTGCTGGTACATGTTACACAGCTTTGACTATTGCAGGTGCACCACCCAGCATTCATCGACAGTATTGCACCACTTGTATTCTACATTTACATCATATTGCCCATGTTTGCAGACCCCGTTGGGTGGTATCCACCTGTGGGAGACCAAGCAGAGGTTTATGGAGGGCAGTCTGCACCCCTGTAATGTACTGATGTGTCCACATACGTAAGTATTGGTTCATCCAGTGCTTTAGGTTCAAAATAAAAGATGTAAAGTGCTCTTCTAGGTGATTAAAAATTAAAAAAATAATACTGTCTTGTAGAAGTATTTCCTTAGGATGTACTCCTTCACAGCATGTGTCATTGTTTTTTTGCCTAAATTCTTTTTTTTTTCATTCCAACAGGTGTGTTACAAATCTTCCAAAGCCAAGACAGAAACATCCAGGTATTTTGCTTATGTGTTTGCTTGTTCATTGGAGGTTGTA
The DNA here is from genome assembly GCF_001625305.1 of Branchiostoma belcheri. Classification (NCBI taxonomy): domain Eukaryota; kingdom Metazoa; phylum Chordata; class Leptocardii; order Amphioxiformes; family Branchiostomatidae; genus Branchiostoma; species Branchiostoma belcheri. The sequence continues at coordinate 2,540,891 of NW_017802935.1, forward strand.
TATGATGCACAAAACCTGTATTTGTCTGTACATGTATGTGTCCTTTAGATAATGTAAAGACATACTGTTTAAAAATACATGATGTAACTACAGGTATGGTTTACCTTGCAATTCCTTAAAGTAGCATGTGTGGATTGTTTGTAGTCCATTTTTTCAAACTACAATGAGCTACATTACAAAATTCCAATTTCTATGTTATTTTACACAATCATGTATTACATGAAATCTTGTACCCTATAACATTTCCCCTTAGGCCTTACCCACTATCCCAGAACATTCCCACACAGCTATTTACTGTAGGCCATCCAGTTTCTTCAGGAGCACTTGACCAGTATTGTTTATAAGGGAAGATCATGCCAGCGAGTTTTTCTGTACATGTAGACAGTTTAATGGTGTTTTCTGTGTGTGTTTTCTGCCAACAAACTTCCCTCCAGAAGTTGGTCCATCGTCCGTCATGGTGGGCAACTTGGTGCAGGGCCGGCGCATCGCGGGCGCGCAGGGCAGGGACATCGGAACTCTGGACGGGGACGATGAGCAGTATAGAAAGGTTGGTACAGCTGCAGTGCAGTAGCGCCCTCTTTCTGGATCCCTCATAACTGCAGGATTTCTTCAACACTCAAAACGTGTGGCACATGTTTTTCCAACTTCCAATATAATCACAATAAATTTTGTTTTGGAGTGGAATTTTAATGTTAGATGCCAAGTTTAAAATTCACAAGTCTTGTTCTTCCCGAAGCTTTAGTATGTTCATTTTGTACTCCAGTGTTAACTTATTATGGTGTCCTCACATTTTACATTTCACTGATAGACAGACATGATCATCCAGCAATTACTTGATAAAAAAACTGCCCCCCTCCCACTACCTTTAATAGCTGGTTTCCTTTCGGAAGCCACCTTTTGACTGTTATATACATTTCTTTCATACATTTTCTCCAAGACCAGCACTTGGTTTGCATTTACCAGTGGCTTGTTTAAATACAAAATGTACCTTAGGCCACACCAATTTAATTTCTTGGTTAACGGATTCGCCGCTTCATTTTTTTCTGATTTGCAAATAAAAATAAAAATCCAGAATCAACTGCAAAATGCTCATATTTTGCCCTGAACAGTTGAAAACAGACCTTTTCATCCTAGTTGTTACAGTTATTCCATCTTTCAACGCAATGGTATCATTAAAAGTTCAAAATTCATTGTTTAAATTTTGAACCAGCCTGGTGTGTTGACTTATTGGCTCCTATTGTACCATTTGGGGCCATAATAGGATGTCTAGGCCTGTTTTTATTTTTATTTTTTTTCGCCCGCCCGCTCCATTATTTTTGTAGAAAAATCCGTTAACCAAGAAATTAAATTGGTGTGGCCTTAGTAACCACATTGTGTGCTGACTGTATGCTTGCTTGTTACTTTGAACTGCACTGCCTTACATTTTACCAGTTATTTTGTTCACACTTAATGTTAATTACATGACGTACATTCCC